>NC_133616.1:33657476-33957476 GCF_964106895.1 Numenius arquata | reverse complement strand
GTGAAGGAGCTCTAGATATCACTAAGAGAGCTCTCTATTGTAGTAAATAAACTGATACTATACCTGACATCCCTGATTTAACAATATATCCTTCTATTTGGAAACTTCATGAAATGAATATCAAAAAGGTTGCAAAAAATTGGCCATTTAATCACACTTTTTCTCATCTCTGTATTCTAATAAATCTCCTTCTTTATCCTAAGAAGTTCTTAAAGCATTTTCTGCTAACCCACATAATAGCTGAGTCTTCTCTAAAGAGCCAGGGAGTTCCAATATTCTATTTCACTTACAATAAGGCAATATGACCAGCGTAGATTATCTCCAGAGTGCAAGAAAAAGGCTATTCAAAAGAAATACATCATAAAAAAGGGAAAACTCTAGCATCCAAATTCTTCAACTGCAGGAATGACATGTTGAGACCATGGGGAGTCAGATACATGCTTTCTTACTTCCAAAGTAAGCTCAGGAGCATCTAAACCATCTTAAAGTTACATCTGGGCTATCCGTTGCAGACCATATATTCACCAGACTGTACACAGAGCTGTGGAACAGATGAATATATCTGTAGAATTAGTCTCTTCAGCTCCCACTTGGATTCAAAAAAGATGTTAAATGTATGAGTGGAAGAATGCACTTACCTTCAGTGGTTTGTTTTGAAGAGGTCTGCTTCCTAAGTCAAAAAATCAGAGAGCAAGCTGTAGTACACAAATCTGTGGCATATTTGACCTCAGGAGTCAGTATCATACCATCCAGAAGTTCAGCCTTTTTTGACATGGTATTATAAGGCAGAAAAGAATTTCCAAAGTTGTGGCGCTTTGAGAAACGAATTGAACAATGACTCCAAGTAATACTCCGGTTCTAGTAGCAATTAAAAGTAGAGGCATTAATATCAAATGCTAATTTCATTACACAATTTAACACGAAAAAACATGTCTTTCTAAATGTACCCAGATTTGTCTCTTAACTGCTGGTGTGAGAGTTAGAAGCTTATAATTTCTTATACTTTTGTAGCTATTGTAGGGGCACTTGCTTACTATCGTCATGAACCATGGCCCGTGAAAAAACCACATCTACCAGAAACATAAAACTTAGATTAGTTTTCAAGCCCATAGGGCTATTAAACTTAAAAGAACTATGTACAGTTTCCCCTGGTGATTAAAGTAACCCCTTCCAAGCCTCCAAATGTGGACTTATGTCAGCATATCAAAATGAAGCCAAACCCTTCAAAGTGACACAGTAGGATACATAGCAAAGGGTTAGGCAGATGGCATATTCCCCTTAGTGAAACTGGATGACTATGTAAAATGAAAATAAAAAAGTTCCCAGCACATATGGCAGGAGAATTTGAGAACTGATGCCTGCAAGAGTGAGAGAAAAGATGTTCCTCCTTTTAGCTGCTGGGTAGAGGGAAAAACAGTCCTCAGCAGCTTAATCACTGACTTCCTGGATTCAGAATCTGGCCCTGGATTCAAAAGAAGGCTTTTTCCTGCAGCAGAGCCATACCTTCAAAAGGTATAAATTTTAAGTTGTTTTTTATCAACTTAGTAGTTCATAAGCTTCTCTGATTGCTTTAATCACAGGGAAATGAGGACAGATAGTTATCACAGCTAGGTGTATCCTTCAATATGACCAGTCCATTTAACATTATTAGTTCAATTTCCTGTTACAATTTGTGTGTGAACCAATTCAAATCTTTTTGTGTATTTGAAAAGATTACAAAAAGTTATTTCATTGTTTTATGCCCACAAATTTTAACCAGTGGATTGCTCATGAATTGTTTGCTATGCTATTTATAATTTACATTTCCTAATCTCTCTGGTATAGGTATCTGGCAGTATTGTTCTGTTGCCTCTTTGGATATAAGAAATCTTAAAGAAGTATAAAGAACACAAAATAGAAACATTTCTAGGAAATTATGTATTTTATATATATAAATATATATATACACACATAAAAACATATTTCTACAAAAGGCTCTGGTGATACATACTTTCCTCTGACAGACTAAACTGTTGTTGGCATGAACATTTTGAAAAGAAAGTAAAAAGACACAGTGCTGTCAGAATTGCATGGCAGTTTTGTACCTCAGCCTGTGCTGATGAATACCTATTCCCAATGTCACTGTTTTCATTATAATTTTCTGCTGTTTGCTGTCCTGTTTAGCCCTAAGTGTATAGGCACTCACTTAAGCTAAATAACTTTTGTAAAATGGGAAGTCAATATCTTCCTAAGCACACTATAATATGAAAGGTTAATGGCTGAATTAAAGGCTGGTGTAAGTCTCAAGAAATAACTACAATTATACTGCAGATTAATTTAAACCATGGCTAAAAAAAGGCAAAAATATAACACTCTCAGAACACTTAGAGATTTCCATTATTTTATTTTACTGTTATGGAATGGGTGTCTAATTTTGTCATATTGCCATATATCATGATGATTTTATCATGTGTTTCTTTTTAGGATAAAAGTGTAGGCAGATATTTGAGTGTAGCTAAATGAATTACTTTATCTACAAGCTACTGGTACCCTTCTCTTTTAGCATCCTTATTTCACAGAATCTCAGAATCACAGAATGGTAGGGGTTGGAAGGGACCTTCAGAGATCATCTAGTCCAATCCCCCTGTCAAAGCAAGTTCACCTAGACCAGGAACGCATCCAAGTGGGTTTTGAATATCTGCAGAGAAGAAGACTCCACAACCTCTCTGGGCAGCCTGTTCCAGTGCTCTGTCACACTCAAAGTAAAGAAGTTTTTCCTCATGTTCAAACAGAATTTTCTGTCCTCCAGTTTGTGCCCATTGCCCCTTGTCCCATCACCAGGCATCATTGAAAAGAGTCTGGCCTCATCCTCTTGACACCCACCCTTTAGATATTTATAAGCATTGATGAGAGCCCCTCTCAGTCTTCTCTTCCCCAGGCTAACAGACGCAGGCCTCTCAGACTTTCATAGAATCATAGAATCGTCTAGGTTGGAAGGGACCTTTAAGATCACCTAGTCCAACCATCAACCTAACTCTGATTAAAAAAAACAAAAGAAAACCATACAACCGCCCCCCCCGCCCCCGCATTACTAAACTATGTCTTTAAGCACTATGTCAGCCCATCTTTTGAAAACCGCCAGGGATGCTTCTCAACCACTTCCCTGAGCAGCCCATTCCAGTGCTTAATAACCCTTTCAGTGTAAAAGTTTTTCATAATATCCAATCTGAAACTGGTGCAACTTGAGGCCATTTCCTCTTGTCCTATCTCCTGTGACTTGGGAGAAGAGACCAATCCCCACCTCTCTACAACCTCCTTTCAGGTAGTTGTAGAGAGCGATAAGGTCTCCCCTCATCCTCCTTTTCTCTAGGCTAAACAATCCCAGCTCCCTCAGCCTCTCCTCATAAGACTTTCTCTCCAGACCCCTCACCAGCTTCATTGCCCTTCTCTGGACCCGCTCCAGCACCTCAATGTCTTTTTTGTGGTAAAGAGCCCAAAACTGGACACAGTACTTGAGGTGGGTCCTCACCAGTGCCGAGTACAGGGGGACGATCACTTCCCAAGTCCTACTCACCATGCTGTTCCCGATGCAGGCCAAGATGCTGTTGGCTTTCTTGGCCACCTGGGCACACTGCTGGTGTTCAGCCAACAGTTGACCAACACCCCCAGGTTCTTTTCTGCCGGGCAGGTCTCCAGCCACTCTTCCCCAAGCCTGTAGCTCTGCATGGGGTTGTTGTGACTCAAGTGCAGGACCCAGCATTTGGCTTTGTTGAACCACATCCTATTGGCCTTGGCCCGTCGATCCAACCTTTTCAGATCCCTCTGCAAAGCCTTTCTACCCTCCAGCAGATCAACACTCCCATCCAACTTGGTGTCATCTGCAAACTTACTGAAGGTGAGTTCTATCCCCTCGTCCAGATCATTGATGAAGATGTTAAAGAGAACCAGCCCCAATACCGAGCTCTGTGGGTCACTACTCATGACCGGCCACCAACTGGATTGAACTCCGTTCACCACCACCATCTGGGCCTGGCCACCCAGCCAGTGTTTAACCCAGCGGAGAGTACTCCCTTCCAAGCCATGGACAGACAGTTTCTCCAGGAGGATACTGTGGGAGACTGTATCAAAGTCCTTACCAAAGTCCAGGTAAGCAACATCCACAGCCTTTCCCTCATCCACCAAGCAGGTCGCTTTATCACAGAAGGAGATCAGGTTTGTCAAGCATGACCTGCCTCTCATGAACCCATGCTGGCTGGGCCTGATCACCTGGGTGTCCTCATAAGAGAAATGCTCCAGTCCCTTGATCATCTTCGTAGCCCTTTGCTGGACCCTTTCCAGTAGTTCCCTGTCCTTGACGTTGGGAGCCCAGAACTGGACACAGTACTCCAGATGTGGCCTCACCAGGGCAGAAGACCTGCTGGCCATGTTATTTTTAATGCACCTCAGGAGACCATCAACATTCTTGGCCACAAGGGCACATTGCTGGTTCATGGTCAACTTGTCCACCAAGAGTCTCAGGTACCTCTCTGCAGGCCTGCTTTCCAGCAGGTTGATCCCTAACCTGTACTGGGGCACGGGGCTATTCTTCCCTAAGTTCAGGACCCTACATGTGCCCTTGTTGAATTTCATTAAGTTCCTCTCTGCCCAACTCTCTAGCCTGTCCAGGTCTCGCTGAATGGTGGCATAGCCTTCTCGTGTATCAACCACTCCTGCTTTTCAATAGAAGGAACCACACCTAGCTGGTCCTTCTGTCTTGTGTTATTAGACCAGGTAAGAATGGAAGTATGTGAGCTGATGATTTTGGTCTAATAATGGATCAGGAATGGATAATCTTGTTGATCTAGACACAAAGCTTCTGAGTTTTCCAGACAGCTATATCCATCATGATAATTTTACAAAGGTATTGGTTTTTTTAATGTTACGTGACAGTTCACAGAAATTTCCCTTTAGGAAAAATCTTGTATGCTTAACTTCCTCATTTCTTTCTCTCTTGTATTGTTAATGAAATAAAGTTGATAAACACTTGTTGTGATTTGCTAGTGTTATGTGTTGTCAAGACATAATTCTGATTTAATTAACTTTTTTAAGCCACATGAAATTAGAAAAAGTAATGATTTCCCTAAATATTATCCAATTCTCTTTAAATGAAATATTAGTTTCCAAAACAAAACCTGATTAAAAAGCCAATGGTCATTATATTTGTATTTAATTGTAGAGAGTATGTAAGTTGCATAAATGAGTTTCCAAATGCTCTCCACATCACACATGGGCTTCCAAATGCATTCCACATTTTTCTGCCAATAGACGAAATGTGACATTTACAACAACACTTCAAAGGGAGCCAGGTAACTTCTCTTATGGAAGCTGGTAATGAAATGAGTGTTTGAAAAATAAGTATCTGTAAAAATGGATTATTTTCAGAGTCCTCCTGTAAGCTCTACTAGCTTCTCAAGGATTCCTGGACTCAGTCTAATGCCTCAAGGGTTAAATAACATCTTACCCATGATATAGGCTTTGCTGGTTTTCCTGCCTATAAGCTTTTCACTTCCAGTTGGTCCCAAGTGATCCTTATTTAACTTTCTCACTATTTGATATGGTCAGCTTTTGCATCACAACAGTTGATCATTATGGGTGTTACCTCCCTATTACCATTTTCCTCTTAGGAAATGCAAGCTAAATGGTCTACTGAACTTGCAAAACAAAATGCAATGCACTGGCTCTCAGGCTTCTAGGACAGAGCATTGTTTGTGCTACCTTTGACACAGGTTCCTCTGGGTTAAAATTGTAGTTTATTACAGCTGGAATGTCTATAATGCTATGCTATAATATGTCACCAAAGCATGTGTCCTGTACAGATAGAGGTGCACTGGTCATGCTTTGCTGTATGGATAGCCAGAGTAGAAAGGAAGGCATTTGGTGGTTTTTATCCAATAATCAGAGTAATGAATGCAGAGGTCTTAGCAGGGGTATCATTCATTAACATGAACAGCAAGCAGCAAAATCTTAAAAGAAACAAACAAAAACAACAACAAAAAAACCCAACCCTAAATACAGAATTATAATCTTACACCTGTATTGCACCCCACACTTTGAAGCAATTTATGATAACAGCAATAGGAACTTAATTAAGCAGAGTGAAACATAAAGTGATCTGCTTGAAACATGACAAGGAAAAAAGATATTAGACTAATTTATTCACCTCTAAATGACTAAATGAGTGGCTGTGTTTATGGGCAAATTGTTAAGAACTTGGTACAGCCAGAATCTAGCAGACACTAAACAGCTGTTAGAGTCTTACAGGAGTGCCTACACACATTGTCACACATCCATTTATGTGGAAGCCCATCACACTATAACACAAAACCTCCACATTTGGATCAGCTCTGGAAACAAAATTTATCTTTCAATAGACTGCTGCCAAGTGGGATCAATGAGTCATGTGGTTTGTACAAAATGAGGGCTCTGGCTTCCCCCTCATTTTAAAAAGTGCAGAAAATGGCAAAGAGAACATAAAGCATCCACGTGCCCTGCTTTACTCATTGCCCTATGCCTCGCTCAGAAAAAAATCCAAACTTGGGTCCTGTGAGGGTGGAATCCAGGCTGGAAATTGCTGTTGCTTAATGTGCTGCCTTTTCACTTTTTAGTGCTCTTTGGCACTGCCACTTGCTCATCGAGCCTTTGTTTGAGCCTGAAACCCAGCCTGCAAGGAAAGGGGAATGGTGTTGCTTAGCAACAGCTCTCTTTTTGGTCAGGTAGCACATGGTTATGGGAAAAAGAAATCTGTAAATTCAGTGGATTTGGGTCCTATCCAGGAATTTCATTTTGTTTTCCAGAACCAGGCTTTTCCCTTACAAAAATCTTGGATTGTCTTGTTTCCTCAAAATCTAAAGCACAGAAACAGTCAAACAACAGCATCCTGTAAAGAGCAGGCAATGTTAGCCTAAAGGTTCATTTAATTCAGTTCTTGTGCTGTATCTGCGCTAGTATGCCCTTCAGAACGATACTTTCTAAATAAAGGGTATTCTGAAAATATAGAATTAATTTATTTCCTTTTGTAAGCTGGATTAATTATATGAGAATATAAATTCATACCTAAAAATTAAACTCAGCCTCTCTTTTTAAGTAGTAGTACACTTAAATATTTTATCCTTTTTGTGTTAGTGGGGTTTTGATTCAGCTTTATGTATTTATTTATTGAATAGAATATATGAATAGATAGTGGTAAGGATTCCTATCTGGAGAATAATTCTTGTCTCTACATCTCTTTACTGTCTACACACCTGTAATAGAGGGAGTAACAGTCTTTCTTATGTAAAATGTCACATTATTGTATTGATACAACCTTGCAAAAAATAATTAAAAAAAAAAAAAGAAGTATATATTTATGAGGATTGGAGGTAACCACAGCAACACCAGAATTTGTAAAGTCAGTTCCCCTAACTCTGGGTGAAGAAAATAATACTGTTACTATTTGGTCCATCTACTTTTAAGCAGAACCTGCCTTATTTTTCAACTTTGCTGCAGTTTTAGAACTCAGAGAAAGAACTGTTGCATCTCCTGTGCAAAATGTATTCTATTCTTGAGTCCAATTTAAATTTAAGAAGCAAATAGAAACATTGTATTTCTGAGCATATGGGAGAAACTTTCAACGCTGTTTGATTAGGTAAGAAAATTAAAGACAGTAAAAACAAAAAATCCCTTACATGACTGTTGCGAAGACACTGCTAGCAATCAGATAAAAGAGGAAGAAGAAAGCACCTCAAGAAAGTGGGCAGGCTGGATTTGTGTACATCCATACTGTGTGAACCTAAGTTTCTCTCTGAATGTGTCCTTTGTGGAGAATACCGCTTGATGACTATGTCTCAGATAAAGTTATTCAGGATTTTGCTTCCATGCTGGAGTAGAGTTTTGGAGGACTGTAAAATACATTCTGGGTAGTTCTGTACGTATGTGCAATCAACGTATGTGTCTACAGTTAAGCTCCATATTGTAAGTTATAGTTGTAGTTCTTGGATCTTAGAAAATTTGGATCAACACACAAGTAGAAAACATAAGATAGGTACTTTAAAATGTTATTAAGGTTTTCTAGCAACTCCTCTTCACCATCCAATGTATTACTTGTAGACCATGTCACTATAAATAGATATTTCTTAATAAAGGAAAAAAGATTAGTGAAAATGAGGAAAAATGCAATTTTTGTCTAATTCCCTTGTATATACCCAACTAGTGATTATTAGTATAGAAAACAGAAAACTTAGGGATAGGAAATAATATTTTGTCAACAGATTTAGCTTAAGAAGATAATGGAAAACAGTCATTTTTGTTGAATCATTTTCTATGCTAACTTATTAGGATTGTTATGAGTAGATAGAATATTAAGATTATATATGAACAGATGCTGCTTATTGAACAGTTTCAGCATTGATCTGAACAAACTGAATGGGAACAAAAAAATTCTCAAGGGGTTACAAACCTATCAATACTGTATGATTATTCCCTCTGCATTTCATGGCTGTGATAAGTATACTTTTGGAACTGCAGTGTGACAGAGGTGGACCATATGAAATTGATTCACACCTTAAGGCTCAGTGGATGGTTCCAGGGAAATTACACACTTCATTACACTTAAGCACAGAGAGATGAACAATAATGAAGTGCTAATATGCAATGGCCATAGAGTACTGATTATCGACATAAATAGTAGTTCAAGAAAATGGCTTATTTTTTGTGGATGACTAAGTAATAGTCAATGTAATGAGTTTACCTAACTCTTGATAGGAAAACAATATAATGAAGTAATATTAAAAGGAAGAAAAATATACAAGTTGAAAAATCACATATATTAGAGATACAGAAAAAATCTACCTAGAATACAGACAAATCAAGTAGAGCATGTCTGCATAAAGGAGAGGTGATCTACAAATAAAGTGACAGCATTAATGTGGGTTGCCTTTGGTTTTTCAAATGCATTCACTTGCTAGAGCTACATAAATAAGTGTCTTGTGTTTAATACGTTCTGATATAATGTGCATTTTGTTTAATTCCATTTCATTGTAGATGTGGCACTCTCAAGGCAGCTGACAGCAGCCTCAGCAATATTTTGCACTAAAATTTCTACATGTACTCACGTTTTTACTTTAATTATCAGATGGCACCAGATGTGATATATAACTCAGATATAAAAATATGTTGGTAAATCTAGAATCCAGCCAGCTGAAGTTTTAAGGATGGAATTACCTAAAGAGATTGAAGGATTTAGGTACAAAAATCCAAGATGAGAAAGTGACCTTTTAATCTCCTAGGAAGTCTCAAAAGTTTATATAAACCTACTTAATTGCTTTGTCATGCTATATGCAAGAAAAGTGAAGTGTTTCTCCATCTCCAGAACAACATGATAAAGAAAATAGTTAATCACAACTCTATCATCATTTATGCAATTGTCTTATTTCTAGCAGCACGTTTGACTTCCCTTTGCTGGGTGCTATTGTGGTTGTGTCCAGGTTCTGAGGTGTACTGGCTGCAGACCTTTTAGCACTCTTAAATGGAGAAAAAGAAGAAATGGGACTGAGTTAGCAGAAAATCAAGAGAGTTTGGAAGTCTGCTTACTGCTCCTGAAAATACACTGATCAAATATTGATCAAGTATGCTGATGGGAGAGTTTTGTATTTTCATTTTAAGTCATATTTAATTCCTGATGCCTCGTAATTATTGCAATAATAATTAACTTTTTCAGCAAATGGGAATAGAGAAGCTAATCCTCAAGCATTGAAAATCCTCATAGTTCCACAAAATTCAATAAACAAATAGATATTTTCCCCAATAGTTTTGCCATGATCCTTCCCTTTCCTTAATTGTGTTGGCTTCTTCCTTTTATAATCGTATTTCTCTCCTGGCAAAATTTAAGATTGAGAAAGTCCTGGATTTTTCCTCTTCTGCAGCTTATTAATTTATCTCACACAGACACACAGACATACAGACACACACTCCCCCACACAGCACAAACTAACTTAGGTGTAGCTCTCCAGAAACTTTTAACAATATGTGTATACAGAAGGTACCATTTTGATTAGGTAATACTTCACAGAGCCATATGACTGAATTTTCTTTGCTTTAGAGGACAAAAGTTGGCACCTTTCGAGCATCTAGAATATACTTTTCTTAAATATTTTAATATGTATCTATTAAGGTGTTTTTTTTTTAAAAAAAACCAACCTGATATAGAAGAAAAAAATTAAGAGATACAGATATTCAACAGGAAAAATGAATGTGTAAAGTAACTGAGTAATGAAAGACAGTTGTGAAGCTTCAAAAATTATTTGAAGGAATCTACATTGATAAACTGTGGAAATATTCCATTATGTTGCGGACTTAACTTGAATTCAGATAATATATAACTAGTAAAATAGACCATGGGTAAGTTATCTGAAGTCTTGTTGGACACAGTTGTTTTAGTGGATAATCACACAGTTTGGGCTTACATGTTCATGAGCATCTGGTGTTATGTAGGAGAGGTCCCATAAGAGGAAGTCCTTATATAAGTTACTGTTTTTCTTAGTTCAAAATTACCCTCTAATCTGGATTTCTTACTTTGGGACAGAGATATTTCAGTTGGATGCTTTTACATCTTACAATAGACTTAACTGTTCTCAGAAGTGGTAACCAAAAACCTAATATAGAGGTGCTACTTTGGATGGATTGGTTTCAACTCATTCTGCATTGTGATAATAGAGGATTTTTTCCTTCTTATTTGTTTCTCAAACCTGGTTCTTCTGGTATCACTCTGATCATTTCCCCATGCACAGAAAGAGGTCTTTTTCTTTTTCTTTTTCTCTTTCTTTTTCTTTTTCTTTTTCTTTTTCTTTTTCTTTTTCTTTTTCTTTTTCTTTTTCTTTTTCTTTTTCTTTTTCTTTTTCTTTTTCTTTTTCTTTTTCTTTTTCTTTTTCTTTTTCTTTTTCTTTTTCTTTTTTTTTCTTTTTTTTCTTTTTTCTTTTTTTTCTTTTTCTTTTTTTTTCTTTTTCTTTTTCTTTTTTTTTTCTTTTTCTTTTTCTTTTTCTTTTTCTTTTTCTTTTTCTTTTTCTTTTTCTTTTTCTTTTTCTTTTTCTTTTTCTTTTTCTTTTTCTTTTTCTTTTTCTTTTTCTTTTTCTTTTTCTTTTTCTTTTTCTTTTTTTCTTTTTCTTTTTCTTTTTCTTTTTCTTTTTCTTTTTCTTTTTCTTTTTCTTTTTCTTTTTCTTTTTCTTTTTCTTTTTTCTTTTTCTTTTTCTTTTTCTTTTTTTTTCTTTTTCTTTTTCTTTTTCTTTTTCTTTTTCTTTTTCTTTTTCTTTTTCTTTTTCTTTTTTTTCTTTTTTTTCCCTTTTTTTTTTTTTTGATGTAACAGTCAAATACAACAGTAGTTGAGGTTTTTGCTTGTGCTATTTGAAAACTGATGTCCTTTTTTGTAAACAGGATAGATTAGCTCACATCAGAAGTCTAGTGACTATTTCAGAACTAGATTACAGGTTTGTGATTGTCCAGATCTGATGTTCATCTCATGTCATCAGAGGCCAGGCATGCAGTTAAACAGTGTACCTGAGCTAGTACTCACTTTAAAATGTAGTTTGTCTCTTGATAACAGCAGAATCAAGCTGCCAAAACTGCACATTACTGCACCGAAAAAGGGGAGACTTAGATTAGATATCAGGAAGGAAGAAATTATTTACTGTGAGGGTGGTGAGGCACTGGAACAGGATGGCCAGAGAATCACAGAATCTTCACGGTTGGAAAGGACCTCTGAGATCACCAAGTCCAACCATACACACACAAAAGACCCCCACAATCTCGGGGGGGTCATTGAGTCCAACCAACAAAAAAACCAAACAAACAAAAAAACCCACAAAAAAACCCGAACCAAAACAAAACAAAAAACCACCAAAAAATCCCAGAACACCAAACACCAAAACCAAACCAAAACAAACACCCACAACCACACACCACCCCACCCACAAACAGACACAAACCAACAATCTCGGGCACTAGAGTATGCCCTGAGATGCCACGATACACAGTTCTTAAATACCTCCAGGGATGGAGACTCCACCACCTCCCTGGGCAGGCTGTTCCAGTGCCTGACCACTCTCTCAGTAATGTAATTCTTCCTAATATCTAATTTAAACCTCCCCTGCCGCAACTTCAGACCATTTCCTCTGGTCCTTTTATTATTCACTTGGGAGAAGAGGCCAACATCCACCTCTCTACAACCTCCTTTCAGGTAGTTGCAGAGGGCAATGAGGTGCCCCCTCAGCCTCCTCTTCTCCAAACTAAACATGCCCAGTTCCCTCAGCCTCTCCTCATATGACTTGTTCTCTAGACCCCTCACCAGCTTGGTGGCTCTCCTCTGGACACACTCCAGCACTTCAATGTCCTTCTTGTAGTGAGGGGCCCAGAACTGAACACAGTACTCGAGGTGAGGCCTCACCAGGGCCGAGTACAGAGCCACGATCATTTCCCTTCTCCTGCTGCCCACGCTGTTCCTGATACAAGACAGGATGTTGTTGGCCTTCTTGGCCATCTGAGCACACTGCTGGCTTATGTTAAGTCGGCTGTCCACCAGGAACTCTAGGTCCTTTTCTGCTGGGCAACTTTCCAGCCACTCTTCCCCGAACCTGTAGCATTGCCTGGGGTTGTGACCCAAGTGCAGGACCCGGCACTTGGCCTTATTAAACCTTATCCCATTGGCCTTGGCCCTTTGATCCAACCTGTCCAGGTCCCTCTGTAGAGCCTTCCAACCCTCAAGCAGATCAACACTCCCACTTAGTTTGGTGTCATCTGCAAACTTACTGAGGGTGCACTCAATCCCCTTATCCAGACCATCAATAAAGATATTAAACAAGACTGGCCCCAAAACTGAGCCCTGAGGGACACCACTGGTAACCAGTCGCCAGCAAGATTTCACCCCATTACTCACAACTCTCTGGGCATGGCCATCCATCCAGATTTTACCAATGAAGAGTACACTTGTCTATGCCATGATTCACCAGTTTCTCCAGGAGAATGCTGTGGGGGACAGTGCCGAAGGCCTTACCCAAGTCCAGGTAGACAATGTCCACAGCCTTCCCCACATCAAGAAGGCCGGTCACATGGTCATAGAAAGAAATCAGGTTAGTTAAGCAGGACCTCCCTTTCATAAACCCATGCTGGCTGGCCCTGATCCCTTGGCTGCCCTGCACTTGCCGTGAGAGCTCACTCAAGATGATCCTCTCCATGATCTTTCCCGGTACCGAGGTCAGGCTGACAAGCCTATAGTTCCCCAGATCATCCTTCCGGCCCTTCTTGTAGATGGGTGTCACATTGGCCACCCTTCAGTCATCTGGTACCTCCCCTGTTGACCAGGATTGTTGATAGATGGTGGAGAGAGGCTTGCTGAGCTCTCCCGCCAGCTCCCTGAGTACCCTTGGGTGAATCCGATCCGGCCCCATGGACTTATGCGTGTCTAGGTGCATAGCAAATCATTAACTACTTCCTCCTGGATTAGTTGGGGGGGGTGTGTGTGTGTGTGTGTCTGCTCTCCATCCTTATTGTCCAGCTCAGGAGGCTGTACACCCTGGGGGTAGCTGGTCTGACTATTGAAGACAGAGGCAAAGACAGCATTAAGTATCTCAGTCTTCTCCTCGTTCTTGGTTGCAATGTTCCCCCCAGCACCCAGTAAGGGATGGAGATGATTGTCCCTGAATCTCTTTTTGTTGATGTATTTATAAAAACTTTTTTTGTTGTCCCTTATGTTAGTGGCCAAATTTATGGATGTGCTCAAGGTCAGGCTGGATGGGGCTTTGATCATCCTGGTCTAGGGGGATGTGTCCCTGTCCATGGCAGGGGGTTGAAACTCAATGATCTTTAAGATCCCTTCCGACCTGTACCACTCTATGATTCTATGACTCAAATGATGGCTCACTTTGCAATGCATTTGCTGAAAGCATAGGGCTGAAACCCTGTCAAAAGCTGGGGTTTCTGGATGTTCATGGTAAATGCTCTGTACGCTCTGGTGCTTAAGGAACTATATTACAGATTCATGAAGAGGAGATATTAGTTCATTCCACATCCAAAGGTTTAGAGAGTGTCCTGGAGTCCAAGGCAATTCATCTTTCTGCTTTCCCTACAGCCACTGCCTGTTCTCACATCTTAAAATAATGCTTTTTATAGACAGAGGGAAAAGCCTCCAATTTCAACTCATCAGGCTTTTGCTTGCTTGAGGCAACCAGAATGTGTTTGAGAAGATACTACTTCCTTTCACAATGGTCTGCTTTTTAATAGATTGACCTATGTCAGAAAATCCAGAATCGCCCACAAGTTTACTGAGACACTGTCTGTTCTGACTTAAGAGTAAGAAGGAAATTAGATTAATTCCCATATTTTATCTGGAAAAAATGGAACCTCCTGCTTTTCAGGTGGCTTGTTCATGTTTATTAGGTAGCCTATGTCATGAAAAGACTCAGGATCTAGTGTGCTCATGCAAATTTGGAGACCATTGTCATGGGAAGAGGTAAAGCTCCAACAAACTCAGTTTTTCACTGGAAATTACTGTCTCATATTGCGTATAGTCAGGGAACAGAACCCATTGAAAAAAAAAAAGATGCCCTGAAGTATAAGAATTGCCTCTGGGTGAGTAATCACTAGGTAAAAGTAATGCCCTTTGCTTGGTCTCTTAACTGTCTCCCAAACTCTGAATCATCAGACTTATTTTTCCACTTTCTCATAAGAGAATGTAGTTGGAAATCCAAAGTCTAAGTTAAATCCAAAAGCTGAGTGTCCTTTTTGTCTGTCCATTAAGGCAGTGAATGATAAACTTCATTGTCATATGACTACATTTTTTTGTGTTTAGCCATCAGTAATCTGATTCTTCTAATGAGGTTAATTTTTCCATTTGCAAGTACAACAGAAAGATAATGCTTCTGTGATGGCATCTTTGATCTGCACATGTAAGATCACCATAAATTTTCTAAAATTATTGTATTTTTCCCCTGTGATCATTACAAAGCATATGATAAAATAATTGAATCCGTAAGAGCCAAAGATGGAGTGGTAAGGACTCATCTGTGAAAGCTATGCACCTAATCTGAATGTTAACCTAAAAAATGACAGAGGACAAATCTTACGTAAATGCTGCCTTATTTACTTTGTTCTTTGGCTTGGTCTTCTCTGCTTTTTTTCAGTGGTGTGGAAATGTTAGCTGCGATCCAGGATTGCCTCTCCAGGCAACTGGCAGTAGTGTCTGCCAATTTGTGAATTTGTACAACATGACAGAAGAAAACTTCAAAAGGAATTTGTGTTGACGCTGTTGCTAGAACCTCCAAGGCTCCAGAGGAGGACCATATGCTGGAAAGAGCAGTCACGGATCTAGTTCCAAAATTGTGTGGAGCTTTGATCATGGAGGAAGTCTTAGCCTCCATGACATGTTTTCCTTCTGTATGTGTTTCTTAATTGCTAAATTCCTGGACCTTTTGAGGTAGGTGTATATGTTTCTCTACCCTTCCTCTTTTATATTTAATCTTACACACTTCTGGATCATCTGACCCATAGAGGATCTAAATCATAAATGCAGCCATCTCTATTTTGTTGTGATCTGTCTACTTTGAAATATATCTGAGAGTGAACGTTTCAGTAGCTAAGACTGATCTTCTGTCCTATACTTACGCTTTATAGCTCAGTAGCCAAGCCATCCCCTGCAATATTATAAAACTTTTCCAAAGACATTCTAAACCCCTGGCATCCTATGTTATAGGTTATTGGTTGTATTGTGTCCCTGCCCATGGCAGGGGAGTTGGAACTTGATGATCTTTAAGGTCCCTTCCAACTCTAACCATTCTATGATTCTATGATTCTCTACAGAAGACAGAATTACCTTATGCAGGTAATGGCACAGAAACTCTGGTATTTCTACATAGCTTCTGAAGGCTTCTTTCCCTTCCAGTTTGTCTACAGCTGTGAATCCAAAATCAACTGAGGGTCACTAGATGCATATCATATCTGCATACCCCCTTTGCTCCCCCTTCCTGTTCTGCTTTCTGGAACGTCTAAAATTTTCTTTTTGTACCTAACTTTTCAAAGGACTTATTGAATCTTGTCAAAAGGCTACAGTATCTTACAGCTGAAAAATCAATTTCTATTCAATTAGCAGATGAAAATTTTCCTGCTAGAAATTGAAACCAATTAACTGCAGCTTTCCAGCTTTATACTACAGGTCTCAAATACGGAAAAGAGGATATTGTATGATCGCCACAGATATCACTAATCACAATCAAGGGCTACTTTACACCCAGGTTTGCCTGTGAGTTGTTTAACAGTCTACAACTCATGAACATACTTCCTGCTGTCTACAGACTTCACTTTTATCATAGCTTTTTGTCATAAGCTTTGTTTCTTAGTGCTTATAGCTTGGCACAGTGTTTCCAAACAGAGCAGAAAATCCACAAAAGTGTTTGAATATTTGGCTGTTTCCAACACTAGTGGAATTTATTGCATCTTCCTCCTTCCCTACCTCCAGGCCTCACGTTTCCTGTGAACAGCGCAGACCTTCATTTTTTCATTCCATTTTTTAAAGCAGGGAAGGAAGGAAGGAAGGAAGGAAGGAAGGAAGGAAGGAAGGAAGGAAGGAAGGAAGGAAGGAATAGAAGGGCCAGCATTGTGTCATCTTTTATTGAAACCTTACTAAAAAAAGTAAATGCATCAGTTTAGTTTCCGCTGTCATTAGTTTCTGTTGTCAAAAATACTGATTTTCCTTCCCAATTATGGTGTTTACAATTAAATCTTTTGCTGGATTATTTGCTGGATACTTATTTGTCTTCACATTTCTAGAAAATTTATGTGAAATGATAACCAATGTAGAGTCTAAACAAAAAGTGTATATTCATCTCCAAACAATTTTCCCACTTGAATCCTCCTATACCATAGGCTTGGAAAAAGTTTTAAGGAATCCCTCAGAAATATATAGCAACCATATTAGTTGCTATATACACAGTTCCTGTGTGTATTTTACTAGTCCGGCCATACTCACTTACCAGTCTTGATGTAGCCTGACCTTTGTTGCACATGCATGCAAGTAAAAGTCAATCATGCTCATTTTCATAGTAAGAGGACACGACCAAAGGAAATTAATTTTTAAATTAAAAATGCTGGATAAATTTCTTGGCATTCAGCCCAGTATCCATGAAGAGGAAAAATTCCAGTTGCTTGCAACCCATTGGCTTTTGTGCTTCTTTCACAAAATCCACGTTCATAATGGGCATGCTGAGAAGAAGTGATAAATGACTAGCCCCATGGCTCATCAACTTTCATGAATATAAACAAATATCACTCTGAAAACTTTCTTTTGATGATATAATTGCTTTAATGCATTTCTTATTGTTGTAAGAGTTTTCCAGGTTATGTCACTGTGTCTGGTATAGTAGTTTGTTCTATAGGCTTGAATATTATTCATAGAAATGGATTCTCCAAAACCAGTCTTATGTCTGAAACATTCCATTAGAAGTGACATTTGTGCAGAGAAATTCAGATTTTTCTTGTTCTAAGACATCATTCCCCAAAGTTTCTGCTTGCGAAAGTGATAATAGAACTTGGAGTTCAAAGTGCTTTTGACTGAGTGCCAGGTATTTTGAGATGCCTGCAGCTAACACATCATTGCATGACAAATCATTTCCACTAACCCCTTTGGAGCAGTCCATCAGTTTGTCTACTAAACTCCTAGTTACTGGGAGATCACTTGAAGTTCTGAAGTGTAAGGCATCATCCACAAGATATCTGTGGGCAATTACTGGATATTTTTGCACTTGTAGATCTCTGAAGTTAAGTGTTTCTGTTTGGAAATGGGAAAATTCTCTAATTTGTGAAGTAGAAGCAACATTTATCCCTCTTAAACTAGCATGTAATCATTGCTTCTTATTGACTACTATGACTGTGTTAAGTGCTACCAAGAAGCATTTGAAGAGTACACTTTCCTGCTAGAACACATTATGTAGCACCTGTCCAGTGAGGGCTGAGTCCTAGGAGAAAAAAATAATACAGCAAAACCAAAGAAAAAACTCCCTGCAACTGAAAGATTGAACCATAAGTATAGTTTTTGGGTCTGCAAGAAATATAGGAACTATCATTTCTATCATAGAAAATAATTTCTCATGTCCTGCCATCATACACTTCATATTAAAGGTTCCCTTAATCATCCTACTTAAAAAAGGAATACACAGCATACTCCACATGTTGGTTTCTGGAAGTGATCTACATTCTGGTGTTTTTCTATAGGGAGTGCTGGAATCAAGATTAAATTATCATGAAGTAGTCTTCTAATTTTGTAATGTCATATTTAAGAGTGAGTACCATCCATCTGATGAAGGGCACGGGGCTGATTTTTCGATGATCTTGGATTTGTTTTTTTTTGTTTTGTTTAGATTGTTTTTGAGGTTTTTTTTTTTAATAACCATATTATTTTCCTGATTGCAGTTTTTTATTTACAAATTATTATTCCTTAATACATAGATACATATATGCAGATGATTATCTAATTCAAGGGTTTATTTGAAAGTTATTGCACAAAGAACAGCATAAAAAGGTGCCTCCAGACATGTAGGCAATTTCTGAATAGCAAACCTACTCTGCAAGCCAAGTTCTTACCTTTGGGGTTGCACAGGTGCAGCTAATCATGTGGTTCCCTGGCTTAGCCAAATACTGCATAGTGCTGATGTGTTTTCACAGAAGCAGCCAGTCAGATTTCAAATTTGTTGGGCAAGAACTGCAACAGGTATTTAGGGTTGTTGTTGTTTTTTTTTTCCTCATTGAATTCACTGGATGCAGAATTTCTTTTGATTTAATTGCCTTTTGTAGGTTTACAGCTATTACAGGGAAATGCTGAAAAAAAAGCATAACAAGAAAACTCAGAAAATAGAAATCATATTACTTTATTATAATTACATACGACCATTTTTAATAGACACAAGCATAAATGTTTAGTAAAATTATATTTATATGTTTAATGACAAAACTTTATGAAGTTATGATAAAGTATTAAATGTTAAATATCACTTATTAATAATTTATAAAAATATTATTAATTATGCTTGTGTTACAATTCTTATATAAATTATACTTAAGTAAATTATACTTAAAAGCAGAAAAAGTAGAATTAGAAATGAATATGGCTTATCAAATATGTCACTAAATATATATACTGCATATATCAAATACATAAATCACTAAAATCCCTAAAAGTACTAAAAATGGTTATCTGTCCAGTATTTATAGACTGAAAGCACATTCTAATCTTACAAGAACTCTCACTGTCACTGCACCTTCTGATGTTTCTCTAGACATCATAAGTTGAAATACAATACCACCACCACCATAAAACAGATACGTGAAAGCAGCTGTCTCAGTAAGCACGCTTTTTAAAAGTTACTATAATTTAAGCAGATCCAGAGATGCGTAAGGTCAATTTTTATCCTTTTACAATCTCAATTC
This sequence comes from Numenius arquata, assembly GCF_964106895.1. Taxonomy (NCBI): domain Eukaryota; kingdom Metazoa; phylum Chordata; class Aves; order Charadriiformes; family Scolopacidae; genus Numenius; species Numenius arquata. Next base: position 33,938,021 of record NC_133616.1, on the reverse strand, counting down.
TTTCCAGGTATCATACATTTAATATAGAAAATGCAGACTGAAATTGCTCCCTGTTTTTCTGATGTTCAGAACTATCAGGTGCTGATCTCCATAAGTACAAAACGTACCTGGATAGAAATATTATGTGGTTATCTTGTCATGGAGCTAGATTGTGTTTTTGCAAAGCAAAATTAAACATGGGGACTATTAATAGCATCTCCTCAGTATTTCCTGTTACAAACCAAAAAAATGTTACTTCACAATATAACTCTACGAAGTGAAACAGTTAATAAAATTGTTATTTGCTTTTAGGAATTACAGGGGAGTGTAATACTCTGTAGATACATAGGCAAACGTTTTGCTTAATCCAAAATTATTCTGAACGTGAAATCTTTAGCAATTTGGAAATGTTAATTTTCAGGCAAATCCTACAATAATTCTGTATAAGAAATTGCATTAGTTAAGGATTTAGAAATAGTTTAAAATACACATAGATGCTCGCATAAAGAAATGAACCTTAGGTCATTTTGAAATAAAACATTCGGTCTTTCAGTAAGCATAAAGTTTTTTAAAACATTAAAGTATGCAAATAAGAAGTAGAGTATTTATCTTGAGAAAGGTAAAGTTTTAAAGTATAATCAAGCTGAAATATTGTAAAATGAGATTTACTGCAACAATAATTTAAGGTAATAGCAAAGATGTCATTTAAGCAATTTGCAAACCCTATATTTCCCTGCTGTGTTTGCAAGATTACCTTGTGAATCATCAGGAACTATAACTCAAAAAGCTTTTGATTTACATTTTCCTGAGACCTAAAGGCAAGAAAGGACACTACAGATAAGATGAATAACTTGATGATCTACTAGCTTCAATAAAGAAAAGACTGCCTTTTCCCAACTGGCTCGAGTTAGCTCCTGATACATTCTTGCAACCCATCATATAGATATACTACGTGGTAAAAGACTCTGTCTGGCTCAGTTTGTGAGAAGTTTTAGTGAGGTTTCTGCATTACATTTAAGAGTAAACTGGTAATTATAGGTCTGGGATTGCAGAAAAGGAAGCTTACAAGAACTCTGGGGAATGAACAGAGTATTAAAATAATTTTGACAATTGATGTGTGCTTTTCCAAATAGCTTTCTCTTAATATTTCTGGCTATACCACAGGTTTATTTCTGCGGGACCCCGAATTTTCTGCTGAATGTCTGCTTCATTCCATTCAGGTTCAGCTCTGTCTACAATTACTGAAACTTCTGGGTGCCTTCTTGTACCATATTAAGTAGTGTGGCTAGCATCTGTTTTGCATTTATTTACTCTTGTTTTTACTCACAAAGAGAGAAAAAGGAACTGTGGAGGTTTGTTTATTTATTTACTTATTTATTTATTTGTTCTGTCTTTGCGGAATCTTCCAGAATGTGCTACTGTGAATTTACATTAGAAGTCAGGATCGGGAAGAAAATTTATCCTGTGCCTGGAACAGATGACCGTAAGGATCTTCTTGGTCCTCAGTTCCCAGGGGAATCTCTCTAACTGCATAAGACAGAATTTAATCTTAGAAAACAAATGTACATTGTGCTAAATCAAGAGAATTGCTGACACCAGCTTTCACTGTAGGGTAAAAAATTGTTTTTTCACTAGGCTGGGCATAGTCTACTGAGTGCCATGAAGATAAGGAAAATCATCTGTAAATTGATCTATCTTCCATACAGCAACCATGTAAAAAGGGAAAGCCAGGTGTGATGTTCTCAAGAAATTTTTGTTGTAGGGAAATGTGATGATATGTGGGTACATAAAGTCCAACAATTAGTTTCAGTTCATGTAACTTTCTTGCAAGTGTACATGTCACAGAAGAAAATAAGTTTGTTCTAAAAAATAGTCCAGTTATTTTTGATAAAAAACTGCCCTTATGAATACAAGCTATGTGAAATTCTTATGCTAGCAAATGTGAACAAGCAGTCTTCTGAAAACAGGTTTCCTATTGACATTTACAATACTTCTACCTCTGCTTGGACTGGTAATAATACAATGAATCTTTCAACATCTTTGAATAATGTATTCTATCATGACTGGCTGCTTAAACTCACATACTTTGATGGCACACAATGTTTGTACAATCCCTTTTCATTTTCCTACAATTCAATTTCCTCGTTGTTCAATTTTCTACAATTCTTTCTCATTCTTGGGTAGGAAAATACAGTTACAGCATAAATATAGATTATATTAACTGGAATCTAGAAATCTCTGATGCTCATCTAACTCCACTATGAATCTCCGCTGCAGACTCTGTAAGGGCTTAGTATTGTTTTCAGATGGTCTAACACTCCTGCAGGAACTGGGTATGACAACAAATCTCTCCAATTCTATAGAAAACTCAAACTTCCCTTTCTGACCCTGCTTCTCAAAACTGTAACCCATTTAAAATTCCCGCTATTCTTACTACTCCCTGTCACAGAAGTAAATAATGCAGAAAAATATCACTTGACAAAGGAGGTGCAGAGATATTTCAGTGATGGATTTGGTGCAAGAATCTTCTTGCTCATGTTGAAATGTAAATGCAAATAATTCTGTTACCTCCACTTGGTAAACCCTACGTCTTTGAACCTTTCCTGTGCCTAGATGTCCAACATCCACTTCCCAGAAAGCAAAACTTTTTTATACCTGTCTAAATAAGAAAAGAAAGTCAAGAGATGGATCCCTCAATTTAAATTTAAGCAATGTGCTGCAAGATGTTCTAATCATCGGAGGACTTTTCAGTACAGTGATTTTGAAAGGAACTGTGCTGTTACAAGGTTTATGGAACTGGCAACAATATAAAATCTGTATCCCTGAACTGAAACCTCCGCAGGAGTGGGCTTTCCTGAGTTTACTTGAATGATATCCAAACACATGAAGGGGCAAAACTTCCCTTTTTAATTGAGTTTCCTCTTCTGACTTCCTTATATAAGGGTATTTCAAGCAGGGAACTGCAGGCTAATGTTTGAACAGAATCTCAAAAAACTTAGGTCTATTGAGTGAAGCACAAACCAATGGTAAACATTGTGAATTACTTGGTCTGTTAAAAAGGATATTAGCATTTTCTTTCTGAAACACAGACTTGATGGAACCTTGTAACCTAAGTCTTCATGTGGGATTCAGGAAGTAGAACAGTGAACCTTCTTGAGCAAATTAATGCTCCACTAGCGGCAAACAAACAAACAAACCTCTTTCTAGTGTATTAAACCAGTACTGAAAGACTGGGGGGAAAAATCCGCAAGATATTCTGTTGTGATAAATATTAATAATTTATTTCTCAAAGTCACTGAGCTCCAGTGGCAATAAGATGTTACCAGGTATCTCTAGACTGTTTAAATGGAAAGAAATACTTACATTAATTTCACTCGCGTTCCAAACAATTAGTTGAAAATAAACACAACTGTCCAAGCAATTGAAAAGGAAGAAAATCACTGTGGGGGAAAAGAGGATTGGAACTTAAGTTTTCAAAAGATCATTATAAATGAAATTTTATTTAAACTGTAAGGTACATATATTGATGAACAGAAATATTTTTTTAGTTATTTGTATTGCGCTTGATTTTTTTTTTTTAATTGCAGCCGTTTACGTAGAGAAACCACATTAGCTAACTTTCATATTAACTTAATATTAATTATAATAATATTAATAATATAAATAATTATTCATATTAATTAAAAAGTATCACTTGATTTCACATTACTAATATATGCCCTATAAATTTCTTTTGAAGGATACTGTTTTTAAAGTAAATCCATATGGTAAAATCACCTAGGATTTTTTGCTATTAATCTGAAGCTTGTTTGTTTGTTTGTTTTTGTATATAAGTAGAATTAATATTTGAATACTGCTTTTTAAAAGCAATTATCTATCTAGCCACCTAATTTTTTAAAATAAAGCGCCGAGACCTCACAATTTTTATGAGGCATACATGAGTTTTGAAATTACAGACGCTATATTACCATTACTGGTTAATGAACTCTATATACAAAAGTTTCCAATGGGACCCCAATCAAGGAATAAAATTCACATTCTGAACTGAAACAGCTCCTTAACACTCCAGACATAAAGTACAGATTTCTTAGGTAACTAAGTCTTTTTCCAGAAAACAATCACCAAAAAATAAGGGATTAAAAACTGAATAAAAAGGTCATGTAACCAGACAAAACTGGTGAAACAAGTTTAGCTGTCTCTCTTTACATATTTCCTTTTTTTATGTGGTATAAGGACAATAAATAAAGTTCAAAGGAATGTCAGGAAAAGTTTACTGGATTAGTTTCTAGTTAAAATACCTTTGTGAAATATTCATATATTTTCAAGGAAATTGTTGTTTAAGTTAAAAAAGAAAAAAAAAAAAAAAGTGAGTGTTTGGTTTGGTTTGTGGTCTATAAGATTTCCAAAGAGATTTAATAATAATACAAACCCTAATAACAAAATTTTTGCAAGTGAAAATCTCTCCTTCATCCACCTCTGAAAAAGAGAAAGTACTGCTATAGAAATCACCCTTTGCACGGGCAAGTTACCTTTCTCTTGCAAAAATCACCTGGAGAGTTCCAATAGCAATGCATTACCTGAAATTCAGGACTTTCTGGACTCCTCAACAGATCATACAGTGGAACATGCTCTGTTCCCATGAAAAGAGTCCTTTTTCAATAAGTCAGGTTTCTGGATGGAGGTGGTGGGAAAAGGGTACATGCTTTTACCCTAGAAGTTAAGTAATACAAAGATAATATTTTACTCTTTATGCCACTGTTTTAATACTGTTATAAGTGATCAGTTTCAGAGGCCTATAATTTTAGGCAATATAGTTATGGAAGGGCATAAAATGTATTGAAGCTGACGGTAGTAAAAGAACAGACTTGAAATCCCAGACTGCGAACACCATTCTCATCCAGGAACTAGGCGGGAGAAAGGTATTTAATGAGAGCAAGATAAGGGATTTGTGGGGTCCTATCCATTATGACCCTTTTCTCTCCCAAGTGTTCAAAATATCATACTAATTTTACTGAACCTATTTGTTCTTCCTGTACTTTTCTGAATTTTCTGTATTTAACACTTAGCACAAGACTAATCTTCTTTTAAAATTTTCAACTTGATTAAAATCTGTGGAGGAAGACTGTTCTCACACAATTTCCCTTGTGGAAAGGAGAGGTTAAAAGGTCACAACTAGACATTGCCAACTAATTTATATGAGTAAAGTTGCTGAAAAATCCAGGAAAAATCTTTTTATTGAGCCATTGATGTAAATGTTTAGAATGTGACAATGTCTATATGCCATCTCTAACCACAGCTGTAATGGCCAGTAGTACTAGTTTTACTCTTTTTGCTAGATTTCTGTGAATATTCCAGACAAGATCTCTGTTCTGATATCCCCACTAGTTAGAAATATATCTAAATTTTGTGTGATATTCATCTCTGACAAGACAGAGCTCTTTGAGAGCCCTGTACTTGTACTGCACTACAAGTAAAATTGAAACAATTGATAGGGTGATGGGCAAGGAATCTCACATTATTTTAGTACAAAGAAGTACTTTCATTTTTTGGATCCAGAAAACAGTCTCCTTTGGAAGGAGGGGAAGTTTTCCTCTTTTGCCCCTTTCTTCCCCTCTCTTCCTCTTCTTTCTTCTTCTTCACCTCCTTTTTCTTTCCTTTCCATTTCACAGTTTTCTGATTTAGAGTTGTGCTGAAATACTAGTATGGTTTACTGATTGGCAGCTGTTCTGTGTGGGTAATGGCTAAAATTACCTCTGTGTACTTTAGCTCTCTGTTATGAAGTTATAAAGCTTGATTAATAAGCTTTTTGCTTAGTTTGCAAAGTGTATGAGAAATTGTTTGAGATCCTGGAGAGAAAGAGACCCTAGATGTGCCAAAACCTACATAATTATCAGGTGTCTTTTGATGACCGTGTCCATAAAAGGGAGTTTTGAGAATGTATGCATCGCTGTTGCTAACACTGATATAATTCCACTGTTGATGACTTCGTATTAACAAGATTCCTGTGGATACAGATGTCATGTAATTTAGTCTTGGTTTAGACAACATGTCACTAGCCATAGGAGCTTAGCAGTTTTCTCTGTTCCTGTTTATATCATGTGTTATCAAAAGCAAGTTTTTCTGAACTGAATAAAACCGCCAGGAAACTAATTAAAATCTTATAGCCCATGAATTAGATTCACTTATGAGCTATTTCTGGGATTATACAGATTTTTTCAGCTATCCCTGAATTCTTCTGTCCTTGGATAATTTGGTTTTCCAAGGCCTTTCCAAAGGTCTGGGTAATCAGTTTTAAGACATGCCTACTCTTACTAGTCAGAATTCAGAAACTAAGATCACCTTGCTTATATTTCAGTTACGCCCACCTTGTTATCTTCAAGGAGGATATTTGAGATGAGAGATGCTGTGGCGGTTTCATATCTCATAAAATTCTTCACTGGGCTGAAATCCACTGTGAAAATTAGCAAAAACAACACTTGAAACTCCTTTTGGTGAAGACATACTCTAAATTGGAAAAAAAAAAAAAAAAAAAAGAACAATGTAGTGCTACGTTTCTCAAATAGTGAGATAAATTTCTCTCCGCAAAGGCAGATGAGTTTTAAAATCATAGTTTTTCAGGAAGCAGCAGGCAGGGCTGCTCTCCAGTGGCAGCAGAGCCAAAGGCAACCCCAGCACAGGCAGGGCAGGGCAGGGTAGAGCAGAGCATACAGTGCCCCTAAGGGATGCAGTGCCCCCTCAACAGAGCAGGGCAACCAGGCCAGGTCTCTGATGGTGACCAGGGCCAGCCAGGATTCTCATTGAGACCAAGAGGTCAACCCAGGGCATTGAGTCTATGGGTCACAGTCTGGATCAGCACATTATGTTATCAGGTGCTGGCACAGCTGCAAGGGCTTCTGAGCAAGGTAAAGAAGCAGGAGCACTATTCATAGCCTTTCTCACAGCTGTTACCCACATCCAAGCAGCCTTCTCAAGTGAAAGCTGTCCTTGAGTGCAAGCAATGAAACCCTGTATTGTCTCTATGCATGCGTGTACATGTGTGTACTGAGGGGAGTATTGAGTCTTTACAATAACTGTTAGCCTTACCCCCATCATCCTCATTGTCACTGAGCAAGGTATAAAACCTCTTTTGAGCAAAGGACTGACTTCCAAATTTTCTTGAGAATAAGAATCAGGACTTGGTAGTCCCCTAAGACTGTACAGAGTCTCATACTAGTACCAGCAGATCTACACAGAAAAGGAGAATGCAATTCTTGAAGTGATCTTGATATGTTTAGTTGATATTGCAATGTCACATTGAGCTTTGATTAGTGAAAAGCACCTCCCTGTCCTCATACCATGGTTATTGTCTATCTATCCTTCTTTATCCCTTCCTCACCTGCAGTTCTCTCTGTCCCTTCTTTCTTCTGAATTTTTTCCCTGCAGCCAGTCCTAAATTATAACTTCTAAAGGCATCATTCATACCACCTTTCTTCTCTCACCTTTGTGAAAGTTAGTATTCCTCACTTTGCAAAAGTCAGAAATTGTTAGTATTACTGACTTTTAAGCTTTATCACTATAACAATATTCCAGGGAAAAAAAAAAAATAGGCATAGAGATTTCATAACCCTGAATCTGTTGTTTGCAGACTGAGATGAACGTCCTCATTTTTTTTTATACTGTGTTCACATCCAGAGTTTTCTTTGCTGCTCTAAGGTGAAAAAACACTGAACGCACATTTCATCTTGAACACCTAACCTATTCTTAAAGGCTGCTGTTTTAGCTTATGATAGAAGCCAAATGCCACCAAAGAGCATATCAATTAAAATGTGATTAGCTAACCTCGAATTCAGTTTGGGCCTAGGTCATGTCTGCGGCACTAACAAGAATAGGTGACTATATTCATAAAAATCTGTACATATGACTACTATGTCAAGGCTACTAACTTGCCAAATTTTCTTCCTCCACCCAGGACTAGAATGAGCACAGGGTCAGAGTCGATGGGTAGGAGTGAAGTGAAATACCTCGGTCAACACAATGTTGTAAGTCTACATCCTTCATAGCAATGAACTTATTTGCGAGTATGAAATAAGTGTTCTGTTTAAACCCCGTTTTCTTTACAAAGCACTTATTTGTAAAGTGCTGCTTCTCTTTACTCTTCATCACAGTGATAAGTCTTGCCCCTAGTAACATCACTCACTATACAGTCACCATCTTATATCCATGCCATCCATTAGGTGAAATCCTGCTGGATAAAAGAAATAAACCTGTTCAAGGAATAGATTTACTGTACACCGAGGCAATGAATTAAGAAGTCTCCAAACTCTCTAGCATGTTCTATATTTCCTGGCCATTTAGCACATCTCTTAGAAAACAAACAGGAAAGATCACTTTTGTCACTCCAACTTGTAAGGCAAATTGAATCTAAAATAAAAAAAGGATGTATAAATTCTTTTAAAAATGCTGAAGTAACTTTTCCCTTCTGACTTTTTTTTTTCTTTTCTTTTTCAGTGTCTCCTAGCAGCATAATACATTCACTGAGAGTAGTTTATGATCATGTGCTTTCTCTGAGTTTCTGCGCATGACAAAAGTACTGTGCTAAAATTCTAGAAAGGTAGGTTCAGTATCAGACACTTTGATGGACCTTTTATGTGACCTTGTACAAAGTGACATGGTGATAGACTTGACACAGTAGTCAGAATTCATCACTAAAGTTAGATTTTCATAAGGTTTGACTTAGGCTGTTGAAATGCAGAATAAGGAATGAGTCATTTTCCAGTTCTTTGGGTGCTCAACTGTTCTGAAAACCAGGCCATTCATTTCAGAAAGCAAGCCAGTAGAGCCTAATATCTTTGAGTGTTACCAGCCACAGGATCTGGTCTCTTAGAAATCTGTCTCTGGCCTTTCATGACATGGTCACTTTGTTGCCTTTCTTTTGAAGCCTGTGAGAATCTGTTTTTAGTTAAATACTATATCTACTGTATCTCCTATATCTGCTACATCCACTGCAATTCTTCCAGTCATTACTATTAGAAGCTCCTTTGGTACCAATAATTGTGACATAAGGAATCTATGACTCTAAAAGAAATGGTATAGCACATATCAGTAGCTACCAAACACACAAATATACTGTTGTAGTTGATAACATTGCATATGTGAATACTTTAGGCCACCACAAAAAGCAGAAAAGAAATAGGAAACTATTCCTTTTAGAAATAGGAAATACAAGTTGCATTGTCAGAGAAATCTTGACTTTTAAAATTTATTGACTTTTAAGCAGGGCTGGGTGAATTCATACTTATATTTTTCTTTAAAGACAAATTTACATTGAACATTGTAATATCATATTATAATACTTCCTGGAAATTACAATGTTTTCTGGAATGTGTTGATGATAACTTCCTTCTCCAACTGACAGAGGAGCCAATGAGGAGAGGTGCCATGCTGGATCTTCTTCTCACTAATTGAGGAGGGGCTGGTGGGGAATGTGAAACTTAAGGTCAGCCTTGGTTGCTGTGACAATAAGATGGTGCAGTTCAAGATCCTTAGGACAGCAAGTAGGGCACACAGTAAATTTGCTACCCTGGGCTTCAGGAGAGCAGACTTTGGCCTCTTCAGGAATCTGCTTGGGAGAATATTGTGGGCTAAAGCCCTGGAGGGAAGAGTGGCCCAAAAAAGCTTGTTAATATTCAAGAGGAAATTAGTAAAAAATGCCAGGAGGCCTGCATGGATGAGTAAGGAGATCCTGGACACACTCAAAAGCAAAAAAGGAGGCCTACAGAGGGTGGAAGCAAGGATAGGTAGCCTGGGAGGAATACAGAGAAGTTGTCCAAGCAGCCAGGGATCAGGTTAGGAAAACTAAAGCCCTGGTACAATTAAATCTGGCCAGGGACATCAAAGTCAACAAGAAAAGCTTCTGCAGGTATGTTGGTGATAAAAGGAAGACTAGGGAAAATGTGGGTCCTCTCCAGAAGGAAACGTGAAACCTGATTACCCAGGGTATGGAGAAGACTGAGGTAATAATGACTTTTTTGCCTTGGCCTTCACTGGCAAGTGCTCTAGCCTCACTGCCCAAGCGACAGAAAGCAAAGTCAAGGACTGGGAGAATGATGTGCCACACACTGTGGGAGAAGACCAGGTTCAAAAACATGAATGTGCAGGAGTCCACAGGCCCTGATGAGATTCATCCCCCAGTCCTGAGGGGACTAGTGGATGAAGTTGTCAAGCCATTATCCATCATATTTGAGAAATCATGGCAGTACAGTGACATTCCCACTGTCTGGAAGTGGAAAAATAACCCCCATTTTTAAAACGAGGAAGAAAGGAAGACCTGGGGAACTGCAGTCAGTTTCACCTCTGTAGAAAGATCCTGGAGCTGATCCTCCTGGAAACTCTGCTAAGGCACATGGAAAATAAGGAAGAGATCAGTGACAGCCAACATGGTTTCACTAAGGGCAAATTGTGTCTGAAAAATTTGGTGACCTTCTATGATGGTGTTTCAGCATTGGTGGATAAGGGAATACCAACTGGTATCATCTACCTGGACTTGTGTAAACCATTTGACACTGTCCGCATGACATCTTTTTCTCTAAACTGGAGAGAAACGGATTTGATGGATGGACCTCTTGGTGGATAAGGAACTGACTGGATGGTCACGCTCAAAGAGTTGTGATTAATGTCTCAGTGTCTAAGTGGTGACCAGTGATGAGTGGCGTTCCACAGAGGTCAGTACTGGGACCGACGCTGTTTAACATCTTTGTCGGTGACATGGACAGTGCACCCTCAGTAAGTTTGCCAAGGACACCAAGCTGTGTGGCATAGTCAACATGGTGGAGGAAAGGGATGCCATCCAGCATCGTGGACAGGCTTAAGGAGTGGGCCCATGCAAACCTCATGACGTTCAACAAGGACAAGTGCAAAGTCCGGCACGTGGGCCAGGGCAATCCCAAGAAAGAGGTTTGGCAGAGAATGTATTGAGAGTAGCATTCAGGAAAAGGACTTGGTGCTGCTTGTTGATGAGAAGCTCAACATGACTGTGCACTGTGCACTGACAGCCAGGAAGACCAACTGCGTCCTGGGCTACATCAAAAGAAGCATGACCAGCAGGTCGAGGGAGGTGATTCTACTCTGTTGGAACAGGTCCAGAGGAGGGCCACGAAGATTGTCAGAGGGCTGGAGCACCTCTCCTATGAAGACAGGCTGAGGGAGTTGGGGTTGTTCAGCCTGGAGAAGAGAAGGCTCCAGGGAGACCTTATAGCAGCCTTCCAGTACTTAAAGGGGCCTACAGGAAAGAGAGGGGCTCTTTACCAGGGATTGTAGTGATAGGACAAAGAGTAACAGTTTTAAATTGAAAGAGAGGAGGTTTAGATTACATGTCAGGAAGAAATTCTTTACTGTGAGGGTGATGATGCTCTGGAACAGGTTGCCCAGAGAAGTTGTGGATGTCCCATCCCTGGAAGTGTTCAAGGCCAGGTTGGATGGGGCTTTAAGCAACCTGATCTAGTGGGACGTGTCCCTGCCCATGAAGGTGTCCCTAGTCCCATGGGGGTTGGAACTAGATGATCTTTAAGGTGACTTCCAACTCTAACCATTCTATGATTCTATGAAGTAAATCTCTACTGTATTTATTTTCTTTAAGTACACCGTTCGTTCACAGTTGTGCTTTTTTGAGTTAATTAACAAGATTTCCCAATGTTTTTATGGTTCCTTTGATTTAGAAAATATTAATGGAAAGTGAATTTTAAAGAAAGAACCATCAGTATTGACATTACAAACCTCCCTTTGGAACCTACATTTGAAATACTGGGGTTTTGGTGAGAAAGAACTGGGCTAGGGACTAACTAGAGGTAATTATCTTGCACCAGAATCTTTGCACAGTAGAAAAGTGAGCAAATCCCATGTTTCTGCTGACTCTGATGCCATGCTTTAAAGTCCTTGATCCCAAAGATTTTCCAGAATTGTTTGATCCAGTTTGGCAAATGCCTAGCATTTAGTATTCTTTTACACACCATATATTTTATCTTCTATTTTACATTTTTCATATCATGTTTTTTCAGACTAATAGCTTCTGAAAGACAGTAAAGACTGAACAGATGTTCTGCAAGTAGTTGTGTATGTGTGGTCTTTCTGCTAAACAAAAAGTCTTAGAGAAAATGTGCTCATGAACTTGCTTGATTTTTTTTTTAACTTGGTGTGATATAAAAAGTAGTTCTTGCTGTTTAAGAAAACACTTAATTTTAGATAGCATGTTTACTGTTCAGAATCATACAAACACAAAGGAAGAGACTTTTGAAACTGGGGGGAAGAAATAAGAGATTCAACTCCTTCCTCTGAGGAGATTTTAAATTCATCACAGTAAAGAATCCCAGTCATCACAGTATATGGGTCTCTGAGGTGGGTATTCCCAAATACTTCCGTTCACATTCTGTTTCACTTTGCATGAATAATTAAACATTTGTGCATCAGGGAATAAAATCTGACTATCCCAGCTCCCATATGAGAGTCAGAACCTCTAGGCTGGAGAATACTTCTTCCCTTTCCACGGTCACAAATATTTAATTATTTATGTGAAGCGTAAAAGTGACATAAGGAAAAAATGAAAACATACAGTCTTATTGCAAGGCTTTGGGATACTTTCCACAGAGGCAGGAGAATTCAGAGGCAGTAACTGAGCCCTTCTTTAAGACATCCAAGCTGATGAGATATGCACTGAACTGTGATAGAATAACTGTCTCTATCGATCAAAGCCTGCTGTGGCGACTGTACACGATGATACCTTGTCTGGGTTTCTTCCTTTTCACTGTTTATTATAAACTGTTTAGTAAATAATAGGAGTCCACATAGTAAAAAAACTTTTAAAATTGTTTGATGAATGAGAAATCAGTCTTCACATACTGTTTTCTTGTTGTCATTATGGTCCTACATGAGCTCTCTTGTTTCCTTTTGCTTTTTCACAGAGTTGACTTTCACTTTGCTCAGGGCCTTTGATGTTCACGAACCAAACTCATTTAAGCTTTTCTTTCTAGTTGGCTTTCTAGATACATCTCAATGCCCTAGTCTTAGTAGATGAAAACTTGAATTTTCACTGATTCATTCACTCATTTATTGACAGATATATATTTAACATTACCAGTATTAACATAAATAAACAAAACAACAAAAATCCCCTTTCTGCAGTCATATTTTATGCCCTCGGATGTTTCCACTTTCATGGGTAGTAGTAATTCTTTGTAAAACACATTTTCTTCTTCAGATAGATGCATCGGTAAAGGTAAAGAGTTTTATCATCTGAATTCAGTAAAATGAGAATGAAAAGCGGGTTGGGAAAGTGAAATATGCAGGCTGTGAAACAACTTGTAAATTTTACCTCACTAAAACAAAGTTATGACAAAAAAGATCACTGGAAATAAGATTTTTCTTATGCAATTAACTTGCTGTGTTAGGTCTGCAGCTGAACGCATTTTATAAAATCTCTTCTACTCACAGTTACAAACCATACGCCAGAATCTGAGAAGTGCTTTCTCTGACCTTCTGTTAGGGAAACTTTGTTCAGGCAGCATGACTGATGCCAGTGAAAATGCTCACTGAACCTCTTTTGAGATGGAAGTTTTTAGTTAGTAATAGGGTTTAGGGTTTTTCTTTTTCTCACTGAGCATGTGTAACCGTCAAAATACACCTAGTAAAGAAATAATCTGTTTACAGAGATAAATAAACCCTTGTTCAGAGCTGTGTGTTTAAGAGACCTTTATTGCAGTGACTCCAGTGTCAGATGTTTAATACTTCTAATGAAGTAAACACTTGTTGACAACTTACTAGAGATACGAAGGAAAGTTGGAGGCCACAATGTGTTTTAAATAATTCAAAATAAAATTTGCAAACCCCCTCCCAAAAAAAAAAACCTCAAAAAGACAAGTTTTAGAAAGGATATTTCATACCAAAACACGTCTGTTGCAGGATAATACAGCCACTTACTGTAAGAGGTAACTATGCTATAAAAGAAGTATTTTATTAAAATTGTTGTCTACTGATTTTTATTACCACTCTGCCACTAAGTAAACAAAATTGTGAATTTTGGCAAGATGTTTTAAAAAAGTTGTCAGGAAATAAGTAAATAACTCTTGTACCGTGCTTAGGTGTCATACTTGTCCTGTTTGTAAATAAAAAGTGTGTGCACAATAAATAACACAATGCAGGTTTTGGTGGGTTTTTTTATTGGGAACTTCAGATGTGTCTTTCGTATGAAACGCTCTAGGTGGACCTGCTCTGGCAGGGGCAGTCAGACTAGATGATCTTCAGAGGTCCTTCAAACCTCATATCATTCTGTGATTCTGTGATTTTGTGAAATCTATAATTTATAATAATTATTTCATTAGTTCTATGAAATTCAAGCTTGCAGTGCTTTCCAGGATGGAAGAGAGTAGAGGGAGAGAATGGTAATCTTTCCAAAGAGCGAAATAACTACAAAGAGCCTGCTCAGGGAGTGGATCTTTATTCTTGAGGAAATAGTAGAAATGTGAGCGTGTGTATTTTTTTTCATCTGTGTCAAACAGATTGTTAACCAAAAGTCATTTTCCAGGTGAATTCTGCAGCCTATAAAACAGACAGTTCTTCCCTCTCACCTTTATATTTTCAAAACCCCAAACTAATCCATTCCTTCCAAAGAAATATTCCTTTCAAACGACTCATGAATGGAGGCATCCATCAGCCTCTAAGAAATTGACAACTGGACATTTTAACAGAAGGAATGCATGAAGCAGCATTATAGACCTGACCAATTCACTGTTTTGTGCCACTAGTGATAATTAGATGTTACAGCTCAGCGGTGTGCTACATTGTTCAGCTCCAAAAGGTATTTCACGAGTATTCCAGATGCGTATCTTTCATGTGTCCAAATCATTGTCTGCACTTTTCCCTCTAGAAGGAAGCAATGGCAGGAATGAACTAAGGAAGAGCCAACAGAATAAACTCAAGAAACTAGGAGTCACTTGCATTTCATCTGGATTGCCACAGAAACAATTTTTCTTGAAACCCTGTATTCTTGTGACTTGCAGCACTTTACTTAAAAATGTGGGGCAAATGCTCTTACCTATTCTTTCAGTAGAAACACAGCATGAATTTGCTTGAAATCATGTATACACTAAAGTATAAACTGACTGTAACTTTATATCTATTGGGTGAAGTTCTTTTGCAGCATGTGAAGGAGAAATCATTTTGAGTGTGAGCCATGCAATTATGTCTGTTAAAATACTGAGCTGAAGTATACTGAGATTACTAGAGATAACCATACAGTCTTTATCTGACTGAGAATTAGCATTTCAGATGATTTCCTGTCAAGTAAGCAAGTTAACCTATTGTCTTATTCCCTATTTTTAGGCAGAAAACACTTATGAGTAAAACAGCCATAATGAAAATATTAATTCCTTATAAATGTGATTTCTGTGTTTCTCCTGAGAAATATTTTATGCAGATTTAGAACAACCATTGAAATACTTCACATTGCCATAATTTGTGTGATTTCAGAGGGACTTAAAACACCGAAAACATTTGTGTCACTTAGGAGATTTGCAGCTTCCATACAATTACAGTTGCTTCTAGACCAAGAAACAGTAGGTTCATAATATAAAACAGTAATGTAAGTTGCTTTGGACCTGCAGTGGTAACATAGATTTTGTTTTGGACTGAAGGGAAGATTTTGTAAGATGTTCAATTTTCTGAAGGCTACTTATGGAAGTTACTTCATGATTTACCCTTTATTGTGCAACATAAAAATTGTGAGGTACAATTTCTTACTGGGGGTGATTTAATACTTCATTGTGAAAAATAACTTAGCTTTCTGTAGATGTTTTTATTACCTTTTAGAAATAATCCTCTTTCATGGCCGTGAGTTTTGTCTCTGATTATTCAGTGAAGTTCTGCAATATTCACGGTTCAAGAATCATAGAATGGTTAGAGTTGGAAAGGACCTTAAAGATCATTTTGTTTCAACACCCTGCTGTGGGCAGGGATACCTCCCACTAGACCAGGTTGCTCAAAGCCCCATCCAGCCTGGTCTTGAGCACTTTCAGGAGTGGAGCATCCACAACTTCTCTGGGTGACTTGTTCTAGTGTCTCACCATCCTCACAGTAAAAAAAATTCTTTCTTATATCTGAACTAAATCTACTCTTTTTCAGTTTAAACCATTGTCCCTCATCCTGGTAAAAAGTCCCTACAGATTCTGGTAAAAAGTCATATCCCATCTTTCTTGTAAGCCGCCTTTATGTATTGAAAGGCCACACAGACCTTATATGTTGAAAATTTGAACAACCACAACTCTTTCAGCCTTTCTTCACAAGAGAGTTGTTCTAGTCCTTTGACCAATTTTGAGGGCCAATTTTCATGACCTTTGACAGGTCCATGTTTTTCTGCTGCTGAGGGCCCAAGATCTGGATGCAGTACCCCAGGTGGGACATCACGAGAGCAGAGTAGAGGGGAAGTATCACTTTCCTCGACATGCTGGCCATGCTTCTTTTGTTGCAACGCAGGATAAAATTGGCTTTCTGGGCTGCAGATGCACTTTGTCAGCTCATGTCCAACTATTCATCTAGCAATATCCCCAGTTCCTTCTCTACTCCCAATCCATTCATCCCTCAGACTGTACTGAAACTGGGGATTGTCCCAAGCCAGGTGCATGACCTCGCACTTGGCCTTGTTGAACTATCATGCAGTTGACCCACTTCTCAAGCCTGTCATGGTCCCTCTGAATGACTTCCCTTCCCTCTGGTGTATCAACTGCACATCATCTTGGTGTCATCCATAAAACTGTTGAGGATGCAAATAGTCTCACTGCCTATGTCACTAACAAAGATATTGAACAGTACTGATCCCAATACAGACCTCTGAGGGACACCACTTATTGACCTGCATTTGGACACTGAGGCATTGACAGCAACTGTTTTGATGTGACCAGCCAGCCAGCTACTTATCTATTTAACAGCCCATCTGTCAAACTCATATCTCACCAATTTAGTGACAAGAATGTGTGTGGGACCAAGTCAAAGGCCTTACAGAAATCCAGATAGACGACATCAGTACCTCTTTTCTTATCCACCAAAGTCACTCTATTGTAGAAGGCAACCAGATTAGTCATGCATGATTTGCGCTCAGTGAAGCCATACTGGCTGTTTCTAGTCTTCCATGTGCCTTGAAATTCTTCCAGGAGGAACTGTTCTATGTTACTGGCCATGAAGGTGAGGCTGACCGATAAGTATCTCCCAAGATCTTCCATTTTATACTGTCTAAAAATGAGTATGATATTTCCCTTTTTCCAATCACTGGGAATTCACCTGAGTGCCATAACTTTTCAAATACAATGGAATGTTCCTCTTCAGCTAAATTTTCTAAATTTCTGATGCTCCTCCAGGGTGTCAGTATTGAAAATTTAAGGGTAACTCTGTACTGGCTCTTCACAGGCAGGGAACTTGTGAACATAAGTGGAATATACAGTACTCCTCACGTTCAAGCTTACTCCTACAGCATTAGGTAGCTGTGTAAGTGTTCTACAATGTAAGCCTGTTCTTCATCTCCTTGCAAGGCAGCTGTGTACCTGTTAGGAACAGGTGGGTTGTACAACTATTTTTGCCATTTCTTGTTGCAGTGTGGGTAGACATAGCCAACAGAATTAAGGTGAGCAACTTATTTTTGAAAATAAGGCTTCAATGATTCAGGAAAAGATTTACCCTACCTTTTTTTTTTTTTTGCCTGAGGCAAATGAGCAGTCATCTGAATCATATCTTCCTTCTATTTTCTAATTTGGATGACCCACTAGCAAAAAGGTAAAGAACAGATTTGTTGGTGCACACTCATCTCTAATTTCCTGAAAATATAAACCCAGCAAAGCTGATAGAGGCTAAAAAAATATTTAAAAAGAAGGTCAGATAAGTTTAAGTTTCTCAGAATTCAAAATATGTTGTGAATGTTACCTTTCCATTTTTCAACATATTCTTGTCCTTAATAGGCCCCTTTGGAATAACTTAGATCTCTAGGTTAAAAGTTGCATGGAAATATATTATTTTAGCTTAATTTTTCTGGAACTTCAGTTCAAGGTTCAGCTAGACTCTTGAGGGAAGACCAGCTATTTCAATTCATCCAGGTTGGCTAGCTTTTGTGTCATGTTTTATGTTGCAAATAATTTCAAGTGGAAATTGAGTCATTTGAAATTTTAAACAGAAAAGTTACTTGGAAATCTACTTCCAGGGAAAATATCACCACTTTCCAAAAAAACCTTTTTTTCCGTATTCAAAAAGATAAATCTTAAATTAAACAGCAACAAAACAATAAAGCTCAAAAATATTTTCCTTGCTTTAATGTTGCATTTGTGCATTTATTTGTTTGAATACATTTATTAGTGCTCAAGATTCAGAACTGACTCTTCCCCATATGTTTGTGTAGTGACTAGATCAGCAGGGGTTCAGCCACAAGGTGATACTACATTTCTTATAACTCTTTAAAATAATGTTAATAATAGATAAGAAGCATGATTGGTGCTAATGCTGCTTGTCTTTTATTTTTTTCTTAAAGAGCGTAGGCATTAGTCTTCTGGTTTTGCAAACTTAGATACTTTCAAAGTTGACAGGTGCTTAGAAGGCAAGGGAACTCTCCCTGCCTCTGAAGTTAAGTTTATGCTTCCCGTCAGGACATTTCTTGTAGATATTTCCTACCAGGAAAATATATACGGTATACAGACAGTGTAATTGGTGTCTTGAAGGCTTGCCTCTAGTTTTACACTTCAGCAGTTATTTCTTCAATGCAGTAGTATTCTGCCCGGTTACACAAGGTCTTTAAAGCAATTACAAAAGGTTAAGAGTACCAAGTTAGCGTATCTAATATGATATTAATGCCATGATATGTGGTGAATACCATTAGTTTTATCCACCATATGTATTTAATTTCCATACCTATTTGTCAACGTATTCCTGAACACAACTTCCTGTATGTCTGCAGCTCACTAGCTTAATTTTTTGTAATTATTTTCTCCGAGTAAATCATGAATATTTGGTTTCCTTCTATTCTGCATAGACCTTCACACATCTGTAAAACTGCTTTTTTGTTTCTAATATAAAAAAGAACAGATGATTTGGTAATCACCTGTAATCATCTCTTGAAAAAACTTTCTTTAAAAAATGGAGCTGATCTATCTATTAATTTCAAAAATGGAACTAGGTAGGCTCTATGAAGTAAATTTCACAATGGCTAAGCTGGAAAATTTAAGTATCTTCTAGCATATGGTTACTTTTTTCTATTTTTGATCCTAATCTGAAAAAAAAAAAAAAAGGCAACATATTAAAACATTGTAGTATTAGGAAAATCCTAAAGCTTTCCTTCTGTTACAGTAAACTAATCCAATAGGGATATTCCCTGTGACAACCACAGGGGTTGTTAAAAGGGGAAAGTATGAGTTAGATGTGATCAGGAAAAATAGTCAAACTCAAAGCAGGTTTTTAGTTTGCAGAGCTGTGTTAATCCTATGGTAATACTAGTTTACATTAGTTTACCACAAAGGTCTCTGGCTTGATTTTTACTCTATTTTGAAGGATAATAAAGAAAGGTGAAACATAAAATTATTTTGATCACTAAAAGTTATTAGGAAATAGAGGGTAGGGAACAATGACTGAGTGCTCTTCTTTAACTGAAAAAAAAAAAAAAAAGTGTTTTCACAAATTGCTTTCGCAAATATTATTAGTGGTAACAGGGTAAAGAGCCCAGACAAAATGCGGTCAGATCAAGCAAACACAATTGAGAATCAGAGAGACAGAAGTTAAGTTAAGGGGAGGGAAAAAAAAAAAAAAAGGATAAAGAAGACTACGGAGGAGAAGATGACATTTGAACTAAGATCAAAAAAAGAAAAGAGAGAAAAATGAAAGAAGTGTTCCTTTAAGTGAATTTTGGTTTAGCAAGTGCTGAAAAGGAGAAAGTAAAGATAGCAAAGAGATGTTTTTGGCATATAGTGAATGATGTAACAAAAGGAGAAAAGTATTTTCTTACCTTTTCTAGAAGCGCATTTTGTAACTGCTGGAAGCTGCAGCTGCATTGATGATATTTGACATATAAGTGTCAACATGAATGAACTGTTATCAGCACCGCTTTAAAATGCCCTTATTTTCAGTAGGAAATACAGGGCTAATAAGTCACCTGTAACTGTTAATGATGACAGTTGTGATCCAAAGAGTCATTGGACTTTTTGACATTTCTATTGCCTGGGTCTGTCCTGAGCAGACTGATAGAGTCATCATAAAGATGCCTAGATCTCCTTCCAACCATGTCTTTATAACTGCTGGAAATGTGCCAACACAAACGCAGGCTCCAGTAAATTAGAGGTGCAAACAAGAACTTCTGAAAAGGAGATTTAATAATAGGTTTTCAGCTGGGACAGAATGAGGTTAAGCCCACTCTGTGTCTTCAGTTAAGAGTTTTAAAGTGTAGCATAGATGTTTCAGATGAAGGCCCTTATTGTGAAATACAAGTGATTTTTTTAATATATTGCATAGGAGTAGTGGTGCATGGCCAGGAAAGTGAGAGGTGGCAGGCACAAGCTGAAACATGAGACTCCTATGCTGGATGTAAGTAAAAAAAAAATCACCATGCAGAAAGTAAAGTACTGGAACAGGGGTCCCAAGAGGTTGTGAAATCTCCACCGATGGAGATTTTAAAGATGATGTTTCAAGGTAGAGGTTTGGATTAGATATCTCCTGAGGTCCCTTCCACCTTAGTTGTCTAATGATTCTGTTTTGCTTAACTGTTTAGATATTTTTAACTAACCTGTGTAAATTTGCAAGTTCAAATTACAATTTGAATGCTTTTAATCACATTTTCTGAGAAAGGTTAACGCTTGTCCTCTGAAGCCATTTACATAAAAATATAGTTTACTTATGTATTTGAAAAAGAAATTTAATGAAGTTTAAAAGTATTAATGTACTTATTAAATTTTTATATTTATAACTACTAATTGTAGTAGTTATTAATTAATCATATATTTATTCTGTTCACATCTATATTTAAATATGTAAGCATGTTCGCACTGTTTCAATTTTATCATAAAAGAAGTGATCTTGTCTAAATTGAAATTGACATTAAAAGTATGAAAAATTAATAACTTTAGAGGTTTTTTTTATGTTATAGCCAAATTAATGAGTTATGGACTTGACAAGTGGACAATAGCGTGAATGGTGGACTATTGGGTTGGTGCAAATGGTTGTGATTAGTGCAACTAGTCTGGCTAGTTGCAAGTTTTACGAACAGTGTTAACTTGCAGGTTGATACCAGGGCTAATAATGCTCAACACCTTTACTGGTGACCAGCATGATAGGGCATAATGTGCTTTCCAGCAAATTAATTTGATATCAAGTTAGAAGAAATGGTCAATATGCAGGAGGGCAGGACTGCAGAGGGTCCTAGACAGGCTGGAGAAGTGGACAGATAGGAACCTTACAAGGTTCACAAAAATTGAATGCAAAGCCTAGCCCCTGGGATGGATGAAGCTTTGCAGTAGGACAGGGTGGGCTGACTGGTCAGAAGCAGCTCAGCAGAAAAAGGTCTGGAGCCTCAGGGACAACAGGTAAGTAATGAGGCAGCAGCACCCCTGAACAGCAAAGTAGTTCCTGCTTGCTGGGCTGCACAGGAAGGGGATTATCCCATAGGTCCAAGAAGGAATCCTGCCCTGTTGTCTGGGATGTGTCAGATACACCCAGACTGTTGTGCCCATCTTGGGATTCCTCCATGTGGAACAGACACTGATGTGATGGTGCAAGTCCCAGGGAGGCCACCATGAGAGTTTGGGACTGGAACATGGGGAGTCTGAGAAGAGGTTGCAGGAGGTGTGTCTGATACCTGGGAACAGACAGCTTCAAGGGAGCTTTATTAAGTCTTCAAGCTATCCAGTATGGAGGTGTGAAGAAGACAGATTCCTCTCAGATTTGTATGGAGGAATGAACAGACTCTTACCAGAACATGTGAAATTGACTGAAGGTAGGGAAAGTTTTTTCACTGTGGAGGTGATCAAATGTGGCAACAGGTGCCCAGAGAAGCTGTGGGAAGCTGTGGGATCCGGTTCTCAGAGGTGCACTGAACTACATTAAGCCACCCGGACCTACTTTGAGCAGGGACTGGGGTTGATGAACTTTGAAGATCCCTTCCTACCACCACTAGGACTCTAGTTGAATTTCACTTGCAACTTTGTATAACTGAGAAAGGCCTGGTAGCTTGCCTTATGAACCAAATATCGTACTCTCCAAACCAAACTCTGTAGTCACATCTTTTGATTATTTAATTTACCTCTTGGTAGCTAATGACAAGATTTTCCTCTCTTGTCAATCATTTAAATTAGTATATTCATATTTTGAGGTTTCCTTTCTGTTTGACAATTATTTGTTTGGTTTCTTTTTTACTGTAATGTGAATGTATAGCTACAGAAAAGTATTGTTATTGACTTGTTCATTTCAGAAGTCAATTACTACTACATTTACACTATTGCATTAGAGGTAAAAGGCTAGAATGGTTGACATGGCTGGCTTTGATAGTCAGGTGGATATTAGAGGGAGAAAGAATAGATGATTTTGGAAAACCATAAAGCGCCTGTGTATGAGTTTTCAAAAGACAGAGAAGTGTACTCAGAGGGAGATACTACTAGCTCTGACAGTGACAGTGAATATAGAATACAGAAAACAGACTACATAGATCATAAAAGCTCATTTTCCATAGTCTTGTACATTCCTATTCTTGTGTCTACAGCAAAGTAAATGTAAAGATACTGTGACAAACACAAGTCAGACAGCAGATGCTCAACAACTAGACCATCATATGCAAGGGATCCTCCATGTCTCTGAATTCTCACTACATTGATATTAACCCAGTCACTTTAAAAGTTTACTGTAAAAAAAAAAAACTAATAAAAAACAAAAAGAAAACCAAAAACCAAACAGCAGAACAACCACCTAAAAAAACCTGAGGAAAAAATCATGTAAACTTTTATCACTCTTCTGTCAATTTATAATAGGAGATTCTCTCCACGTCAGAACTTTAAAAACTAGAAGTAATATAAGATTCTCAAGTTGTAACTCTTTATTCCACTTCCCAGAAGACATTTTTTGATATGTGCAATAGAAAAATTGCTCAGTAAATCTTATGAGTTGAGTCTTGGTTTCAGTACTTCATGAGAAGGTCTCATCAATGAAGGAGTGCAGTCTTACTGTTGTTTCATATCCAGTACTTATAAATTTACCATGTTATGATAGCATCTTTCTTTTGTTCTTCTTTAATTCTCATGGTCTTCCTGATGCTTTGAAATAAGCTTGAAACACCCTCTACAGATAAAGTCTAGATCTCCCATTATATCCAATAGGGTTGACTTTCACTGAAATGATCACATTTGTCTTTTCACTGCATTCAGAAGTGAAGCCACCTCTATTTCCAGAGGAATATAAAGTAGACCATCTCCATGAAAGTTGAATGACCTCTGTTTTCCAAAGTTAGGAAACCAGTTAGCCAACTGTTAGGCATCAGAGATATATAAAGAAGCCAAGGGAAATGTAACAGATTACAGGACATGTAAGTAATTAGCCAGAAGCATCTGTGCCTCCCTGAAGGGCTAAATTCCTACAATACATCCCTAGCACACAGATATATCTTTTAAACTCTAAAGACAGTGATCCAGCAGCGTGCCATGTAATTAAGTGTTCTCTAGAGTTCAGTGTGCTGCTATAACATAAATAAAGATCGTTTTAACAAAATAGATATTGTGGGTGAAGAAGGGAATTAAGGTTTCTGCAAGTACAGAGAGCGTCTGGTTGAAGAAAGAAGCAGGAAAAGACAAGTATCAGGAGACCTTAAGGAAAATATTCTGTGGGAGTAAGTAGAAGACAAGAGACTATAGATTACTTCAAAGGTAGCAATGGTGGAGGAAGGGATGAGAATAGAATAAAATGTTAAAAAGATAACAAAGAGATATCAGCACAGTTTCCTGTCCTGGATACCAGACGAAAAGGCAGAGTTCTCCTTGGAATGCAATATGAAAGAAGTTTGATTCCAAAGTTTCATTCAATTTTGAATGTGACAACTTTGTAGATTACCAAATCTTAAACAAAGTGTAGCAATCGTACACTAAGGCATTAAATGTACAACCTTATTTAATTATTATGGTGAACCAACAGGTTTTTTTTTTTGTTGGTTGGTTGATCGTGACTATCAGTACTGTTTTGATAGAGTAGATTTGTTTGGTATCTTTTTTTTTCCTTTTTTTTTTTTTTTGTAAAAGAAGATTCCACAACTGAAAGACTATGTATTCTGAATTGTGGCAGTAATACTGCTCTTGATATACATAGCCACACTCCTATCTGAGTATAATAACGAGCCAATGCTAAAGGAAAGCATGGAGTATTGTTAGGATATTGCCTCCAGCATATAATGCCCTAGGAATCCATTCACAATTGGAATCCACTCCACCACTTACATTTTAGCATTTATTAGTAAATTGAACACCAATTTATCAAATGCAGGCTGCTGGGAAAAAAAAAAAAATACATTGCTCAAGATTCTCTGCTATATTATATTGGGATATCAGCACTTGAATGCCTGCAATATAATCAGAGCTTTGTAATTAGTAATCATTCATTACAAGCTGAAAACACCGTATAGAGCACTTATAGCCCCAAAGGACTTAATTGTTAACTGCAGCTAGTGTTGTTTTATGATTCCAATAACTAAAATTTATTGACTGTAATTTTAGTATGGTTTGTAAAGAAAGAAATTTAGTGTCTCTTCCATTTTCCTCTAACCTCAGGCATTTGCTGTCTGTCTTATTTTCTGTTACCATTAAAATTGAAAATCTGGAAAGAAGTACATTTCTTTGTATTAGATGGCCAATGGAAATAAGCAATGTGCAAGCAATTGATTATAATAAATTAAGATATTTTATCTTGAGTACCAAGCTGTAGTGTCCTGTTCATTAATATATTTAAAACCATATGGTTGCTTTTGTTTTTGGTGTCAGTTTGGTTGGGTGGGCAATGATTAGGCACAACATAAGATACACTTATTGATTCTTAGAAGGTCTTTATTCACACTTGAGCCAAAGCAGCTGGTAGAGGGCTAAAGAGTGCTCAAGTCACCCAAATCTCTGGATATTGCTTTCTGCTGTACCATCTGTATCCTGTTAAATATTCTCGACTTTTGCCAAGTTTGGCCAATTTATATGTTAAATCAGTTGCTGAAAACAGGATCCAAGATGCTTGTGCAGGAAAAAATAGTATTAAATTGCAAACTCTCATACATTAATCATTTGTTTTGGAAAAATCCAACTCAAGTTCTGCTGCACGAATAATGACAGTGAGATGTCAGGTTTCTGAGTCTCCAAGACAGAAAATAGAAGGGCAAGTGTGACTTCAGCGCATTTTATTCACAGAGAAGAGTACCATCTTCAGCCCTGAGAAGATGTCATCCAATTTCTTGTTGGAAGAGTCAAAAAACACCAGTCCTGTGAAGCAGCTGTGGAACCAATTGCAACTTCAAATGCTTTTTTAGCCAGTATATGTTATAACCAAATGAGTACTAAACTGGATAATTACAGGCATTTTACTGCCTCGTAACCAACTAAATTTTGAAGTAATCCTAAGTACCATACATTTAATGCTACTGTTTGATAGTGACAATCTGTAAGCAAGTCAGGGTTTCAATTTTATATTAGTTTGATGTATTGAATTAGGAGATAAAAATCTCATCTCTTCATGAGATATTTTTCGTATAAACCGAAGACCTGCTGCATCGAGTCAATAATGTTCCATCCACTGATTTCATGCCAGTCATCTCCACAGAGAAGCTTAAATTTCACCATCTCACTTAAACTTACTGAAATTATTGAAAGTGTCTTTTTTTTTCTTTTTTTTTTTTAATTTTAGAATTGTTACTTTTATCTTTAAAAAAAATCTGTTGATTACTAGCAAAAGAGATTTTTTTAAAAAAAAGTTTTAAAATACTCTGGGCCTGATTTTGTATCCCTTTGTTCTTCCTCTGTCTAATTCTTCTTTTTATACATTTTACTTTTACATTTTAAGCTCTGCAAGGACATTTACACTTTGACTGCAGGATTTGTGTATATATTGTCAGCAGTAAGACCTTGCCAAATTTCTGATATGATCATTTCAGAGACCCCTTGTTCTCCCTCCCCACAGTAATACTACAAAGCGTGATTTTTTGCCACTTCCCACTCTCATCTTGAACAAATGTGTATTCATTTCAATGAGAATGCTTCCCTGTCGAGATGTGATGATATGCCAAAGAGGCCTAATTTCAGTGTTAAATCAGTTACTCACAAAAGTAACTGTGGGTTAAATAACAATATAAATAATTTCTAATAAAAGCAAGTATGTCAGAAATAATTCCTTATGAAAACATTTGGATATGTTACGCATTATTGCATCCATGGCTCTCTATTTGACCTGTGATAGCTATGAGAAACAGAACATTCAGGTCTAGAACATACAGACTACCATTCGTTCACTTTTGAATAAAATTTCAAATTGATTCACTCAAACATTTCTTCTTTTTTTTTTTTTTTTTTTTTGTCATTAGAAATACAAAGGCGGAGGGGGCAAATTTTGTCTTGCTTCAAGGTTTTTTGAAAAAGAGATAAAAATACAGTGTTCTTTCTCTGTAGTGAAGTTTTACAAACTCTTCCTAAACCTACAAATCAGGCAAGCCTGTACTTGATAATGCATGAACTGAGCGGGTCTGAAATGTAATGCCCTTGTTAACTTGCATTTTTAAGTGCTTGTTTTGGTTTTATGTATATATATGTGATAAGTGGAAATGTTGCTTAGCTGGCTTTTCTAAATATGCACTCTTCTTGTAAAATATAGGCAATAATCTTATTAAAGGGCTAAGCTATTCTTTCTAACTTCCCTGATTTCATTGCAGCACACAGAAGAGGTGTTTTGCCTATTGGATTTCCACATTGCTCTCAACAGGTTTCTTAGTTACAGTTCATCCAGGTGAAAATATAAATCTTGAAATGTAGTTACAAATAATGACTTCAGAAAATATATAATTTACTTTTTGAATGGTAATTAAAATTTATTAAGATCTACATACAAACTATCGTCAACAAAGAAGAGATGATAGCCTTTCCTTTTTAAAACTGGCTTCACACTAGGAAAAAAAAAATTAAACAGCAAGTGTTGAATTACTCATTTGGCTTTCCAAATGACAAGTCAGAGATTTCACAGGTGGCACCAGTGCTTCATGTCAAGTGTTATATCAGAATTCAATAGAATGACACCATTACTTCATTATTAGGTCTGAACTACCTAAATTAAATCGGAGTTGTCAGCTCATCTGATCGGGTGATGATGGCTAATTTTCCCAAATTGTTCATAATATGTTGGATATTTATTGAAGAATTAGGATGTACTGTGCCATCTCTGAAATGAAACCATGCCAGAATTTTTAATCTCATATACTGCTGCATGAATATTCATTATTAATATGTATTCATTTTATAGAAAGTTTAATAATATTTTCCAACAAAAGATGAATACAGGAATGATTTTAAGTTAGTCTCTGCTTCATTAAGTCTGTGGGACATGGATGGGGCTTAGTATGAAAAAACTGTTAACACCTTATTATTACCTGGCATTCAGCGATCTACATCATGGTGGTTGCATTTAAGTAATGTCTACTGAAGTTTTGCTTGATTAGCTTTAAGTGGTTTTTGAACCACTCTCTTAGATTTACCTTAAAACAAACATTTTGTTTTTCTTTATTTATTTAAAGTAAAGGATCACAAAGAGGTCCTGAACTACTGTTATACAACAACCTTTTTGAGTCTGAATCTTTCAAAGTAGATTTCAATGAGAGCAAATAGACGAAGGATAAGGGGATAGGGGAACATAAGTTGTAGTTCAGAAATATCTAGAAAAAGCCCTTGTTTACTAAATGCCATAATCCTAAATGGTTTTGCTAATGATCGGGTTTCCTAGAACAATCTTATTCTGTACGCTACATACCGGTACTTTTCAGATTCCACAGCTCAGTTTTGGTTTATATACACAGGTTGCTTACTACTTTAGTAATATTCAGAAGAAAAATGGTTATGTATGATGACATGACTTAGTATGTCTCTGTCACCCAGTGGTGGCAGAAACCTCAGCATTGCAGATTACTATGTGAGGTAAAACCAGACAAATCAGAGATGAAACTTAAGATATTCAAACTCTAACAGGTCTGAAAGTAGTACAGCAGGAGCATCCCATATATATTAGGTTTACTGTGCATGTGTAAATTACCTTAACATCTCCGTCACAGCAGCTTATTCTCATGATACCTCAAACCCAGAGTGAAAAGGTAATATACTATTACTAAAGTAGGTCAGAGTGTGTTTCTCAAACTGTTATTTTGTAAAGTCTGTCTTTTAAAACAATATATAAGAAAGATGTAAATTTACAATTCATTCTTGCAGAAATGTTGAGTAAGATACTTCTCTCATTCCCTAGAACTACAATTTTCATGTATTTTGGTCTGTATCTCTTTCCTAGGCCTCTAACAAGTTTAATTACATCATAATTTCTCTTCTTTGTTTCCAGAATTTTAAACTTGAAAAACCCATACACCAAGGGTGTCTTCAAGAATATGTGGCCTAGAAAGGTATTTTAAGAGCACCTGTCTTCATTTAGGTAGCAATAAGACCACGGAATTTCAGGCTCTGAACAGTGAAAAAAGGAAGAATGCATTCACACATACAGTAATCTTAGATGCTTCATGTTACTAAAAGCTTCAATTAAGGAGCTGTGCAAACTATTCAAATTTTTCACAATAAAATTGTGAAAGATTCATATCAGTGTAAGGAATCATAAGAAAGTTATCACTATTGTGAAAGTGTTTATTTTATTCTCATATGCATGCTTTTCTAATTGCATTTAACAATTGCCAGGGACCCTGCAAGTTTAGTAAGAGAAGATAGAATATTCTCAGTTGGACTGATGTTTTGAATTGACCCATTGTAGTTGTTTCCTGCCTTTACACTCTCAAGGTCTCTCCACTTCAGGCTCCAGTGAATTACACACATAGCCAAGTGAGTCATACACACTAGCCTGAATACTGAAAGCAGTGCAGAAGTGACCACACAGACTGTATGGTCTAATTCATCTACCTGTTGTCACTGTAGATCTCTTGTAGAACTAGACTAGCTAACTTGTCTCACTGTCACATTGCAGCCCACTGGGTAGATACCTAACTGCCTCACAAAGATTAGCAGCTCAGGTAAAGTGCTTTAATTCCTGGTTTAAGTAACAGAGCTGGAAACCTGCTACTTATTCTCCTAAGTACATCTAAACCATCATTGACTATTAAATATGAGTCCACTTCAAGGTCTGTATCTTCCCATCTCTTTCCTCATTACTTTTCTCTCACATGCTAATTTATTTTTTTCCTACTTAATCCTTTGGACATAGTAGCAGCTGTATTTGTCATTCATTTTCCATGCTGTCACTTTGTTAGTATTTTCCCCAACCCTCTGTGATTTGATCAGATAGCCACAAGGTAAAAGGATGAACTGGAACTCATTTAAACTTCTTCCTGCTAGCCTTCAAGCATGATAAGATGAAGGGAGAGGAGAAGAATAGCTGCTGTAAAATGATATCCTGCTCTTCTGTGTTTGTTTCCACCACCGACTTCTGTATCAAATTCACTCATTCTTAAGCTAAAACCAGATTTTTCTGTCAGTCATACGTGCTTGTCCTTTCTCTAAAAATCAAACTGAGTTGTGTCCTACTTCATCACCCACAAGATTCTGGAATGAAAACTTAACAGGCAACTTATGATAGTGCATGGAAAAGAATAGCATATTGTATTGTCTTTGCAGTGTTGACAGCACTAAGCTTTTTGCTAATAAATTAACAGTTGCATTTCCTGAGATACCGTGGTGGGTTTGCCTTGGCTGGATACCTGCTGCCCACCAAGCTGCTCTGTCATTCCCCTCCTCAGCACGACAGGGAGGGGGAGAAAACAAGATGGAAAAAACCTTGTGGTTCAAGATAAAGGCAGTTTGATAAAGCAAAAGCAAAGGCCATGAGTGGAAGCAAAATAAAACGAAAGTTTTATTTTCTACTTCCCATTAGCAGGCAATGTCCTGATTCGGAGAATGAATGGTTAAAGGTCGTTAGTGTAGATTTAGTACAGCTTGGCAAAGAACAGAGCTTGGAGCCCAGGAGGCCAGCATTCCAAGATAAGGAACTGGCCTTGTGTATAAGATAGCAGGAACAGCCTGCACGCTAAGGAGGAATCCAATTGTCTGGGTAAAGTGTCCATCTGGTTGGGACCAGTTTCGCAGTTTGGGGTCCAGCCAGCCCAGCATTCTAAGCCAAAGGTAAAAGTACATGGTGAAGAAGACTATGAGCCTTCCTCCAGAAGACCCCAGCCCACGACCACTGGGCGACAGTATGCATGCGGCAAGGGGAGGAGACTTATGATAATGAGTTCCTAGAGATAATTAGAATAGTAATGCCTTTTCTTAGAATTAATTATAATAACCCAGCCCACATTAATGAATATGTATGCTTTTCATCATAAATAGACGCTTGTTTTATGAGCCTGTGTGCAAGTTAGGAGGAGAAATCCCCCTTGCACCCGGCGCCGCAATAAACATACCTGCTTTATAACTCTATTCGAGTTGTAGGGTTTGTTTCCGCACGTCAGTCCTGAGAAGTAAGGTTTCAATATGTGTAGCAGTTGCTCTGGAACACAAAAGTTGTAATAATAAATTCCCTCCCCTGTCGACCTCCCCCTCTTGTGTTATTAGTAGGGGAATTACCTTCAAACTGAGATGTAAGAATAGGAGGTAGGAGCTCTATTTACTTCTGTTTTAAGAAACAGTTCAAACTTTTTCCCATTAGTTATATCCAAGGCTAAAACAGGTACATCTGCTGTTTGATGGCATGAGCATATCCACAGGACATTTCAATTTGAAAGCAAATATTTTGGGGGAGAAAAAGGGAGAAGAGATCTTCTTCTCCTGGTATACATTATGCACAGTCCTCTGGCAGGTATTCTCTGCAGTTTTCTCAGTAACATTTTGAACAGAAAAGAAGTGTCAAGGAACAAGAAGGTAAGATTACAGAGTATGAACAGGAGGCGGTCAGGCCATGATGCAGTATTTAAACAGTAATTGTAAAATGAAAATAAAATACAGTATCAGGAAGAAGATGATGGATGAAGAGGAACAAAGTAGGGAAAGGTAGTTGAAAAAAAATTCTGTTTACTTAGTTCAAGTTGAATATATGTCATCAAGCTGTGGTACTGTATCTGTCGCTACTATCCTTTCTTTCTAGTTGTACTGATTTTGGCTGGGATACAGTTAACTTTTTTCATACTAGCTCGTATGGTGCTGTGTTTTGGATTTTTTATGAAAATAGTGTTGGTAACATAGTCATGTTTCAGTTACTGCTGAACAGTGCTTACACAGCATCAAGGCTGTTTCTGATTCTCATGCTGCCCTGCCAGAAAGTAGACTGGGGATGCACAAGGGGTTTGGAGGGGACAGAGCTGGGACAGCTGACCCCAGCTGACTAAAGGGATATCCTATACCATATGACATCGTGTTCAGCAAAAAAATTTGGGAAGGAAGGAGGAAAGGAAGACACTTGGAGCTATGGCGCTTGTTTTCCTAAGTAACCATTGCACGTGATGGAGGCCTGCTTCCTTGGAGATGGATAAACACCTGCCTGACAATGGGAAGTAATGAATTAATTCTTTATTTTGTTTTGCAGCTTTTACTCTACCTATTAACCTATTTTACCTCAACCCACCAGTTTTCTCACTTTTACTCTTTTAGGTCTCTATACCATCCTGTTAGGGTGTAGTGAGAGAGTGCCTGTGTGGGGTTTAGCTGTCAACTGGCTTTAAACCACAGCAGTCTTTTTTGGAGCCCAATGTGGGGGGTCAAAGGGTTTGAGATAATGACAGATTTGACTGGAGTGTGCTAGACCAAATTTATAGCTGTTTAGCTGCTAATTGGCAGGATCTTGGACTGGCCATGGGGCTTATTTGCCTGACTGTATATTGAAGTCTAGTACGTGTTAGTGGCTGCCTTTTGCTGTTTGCTGTACTCCTTACCATCTTACTCTACTGTGCCTGGGAACGGTTTAATAATAGCAA
This sequence comes from Numenius arquata, assembly GCF_964106895.1. Lineage (NCBI taxonomy): Eukaryota > Metazoa > Chordata > Aves > Charadriiformes > Scolopacidae > Numenius > Numenius arquata. The sequence continues at coordinate 33,905,893 of NC_133616.1, read as the reverse complement.
CAGCCATGTGCCTGGGATGGCAGATGGCCAGGGCATTGCTGCGCTTCATGTGCTGCTGTACAGGACTGGCTGGAACTCCAGAGTGAGCTTGAATCGAAGGGACTGTGACCTGTCAATAAGTTCACACGGGAGGAGGTACATTCCAGAGCATCTGTGGCCATGGTTATGTGCACATCACAGCAGGTATACCCCTGAAGGGACTGTGGCCATGCTGGAGCTGATACACCCAAGTGTCTGTGCCTATGGATAAGCTCATGCTGGAACACCTCAAACCTTCGGTGGCCGTAGGAAAGTCCATACTGCAGTTGATATGCCCCTGAAAAGACTGTGGCCCAGATGATGTGACAAACATCACAAATATTTTATTATAATATGCACAAACTGATAAGGAATAAGGAACATTCTTCCAGTGGACCTTTGTGTCTAAGTTCTTGGGTTTATACTAATTTTCTAACTACTAGAAGACAGGCACAGCTACAGAATGTTCCAGGAAGCATATTAATATTTTGCAGAAATTCAGATACAGCGCATAATTCATGTTACCATGGAAGATCAGGCAATTATTTTAACAAACAAATGTGCCTACAGATGTATTTGACACACTTGCCATCATATGCAATTTCATTATGGCATGGGATCTTTTTCCATGTGAGGTTTCCTGAAGGTGAATTTGAAGCACACATAACTGTTTCATCTTTATTTAACAGCAACTCTGATACTTAGCTTTAAGTGACACTGAATGAATTTGATGACTTAATAAAACATGTGATTGCTAGATACAGCAGCAAATTTACCATCACTAAGAAGTTGGCACCTTACCTGTGAATTTCATTTTTCATGGTGTTTTTACTAATTGATGTTAAGACAAGACTTTTGCTCTCTACATGCCTACAGTTCTGTAGTTTCTTTCTTTTCTTTTCACAACACCTATCATGTTGACCAAAGATGTTTCAGGTATAGAAACCTACCCATCAGTTTTTTCAATGGACAACTATATTTTTCTCTACAACTGGCTATTCTGCTTTTGCCTCAGTATCTTATTTAATTTTTTTTACAAGTTAGAAAATTTCACATGCTAGACGCTGCTGACACATATTAGACAAAATGGTAGAAAGTTTTTATACAAAAGCTATTGTCCCTTGTGAAAAAAAGAACCATGCCTTCTTATTTTAAGATTAAAATACTCTACGTTCCCCCCAACCAGGAAACCAAATGCTTAGGTGATGTAATTCAGCGCTGCTGCACTGGCTTTAATGAAACTGCCAATTTTATATCAATTGTGAAACTACTTTTTGCATTCCTATTGAGTGGATCTAATGGAGATTATTGTCAGTTTCCATTGTAAGTGCTGAAATAGTGCTTTTTGTCCTTTTTAGCTGAATGTTATTGAGCACTTCTGTTGCATCTTCTCGCTTTTTGTCATTTCTGCTGCTCAAGAAAATCTGGTGTGAAGAAAATAATTTGTAACCAGTGACTAAAAGAATGACAAAACATTTATTTTAAGAAGAAAAAGCTCTCAGTGCTCATGAAGAGTAGACTTCAAAAGTATCACTGAGCTTCAGCCCATATAGGCCAGCTTTTTTAAAAGGGTCTGAGGGCTGCCACTCAGAAGTGGAATATTTAATCGTAATATGGAGGAAAAGCTGCATGCAGAGAATTACGATTTTTAGCAGAAATTCAGGATTTCAGAAACCATGGCAAGAGTCAAGGGTTACTGAAACAACCTCTTAGGTCTCATTGTAAGTTTAAACAGCCACAGAAAAATGCAGAGGCTGGCATAACTTTCCATAAAGAAGCATGTGCAATCATTTATTTTAAGTGTTAATAAAAATGTATGCAAAATTAACTATAACTTTTTAGGAAAAAAAGATACACAAAAATAAGTATACTCAGTTCTGTATTCCAAGCTGTTAAGAATAATTTAATGGAAGATATTGGTCTCCTACAAATATCAAACAATATTAAAAATCCAAAGGAAAAGGCATTTACATTGACTGCACATGCAGGCCACATTATTTTCCATAGCAGAGATTCTTTTTTAGTGACTAATTGTTAAATAAAAAGCTCTAACATGCAAAGATGAAAAGCAGGAAGAAAATTGTTGAAACGAAAAAATGTTCCAGCACGTAGCAGAGTGTTCTGTGATAGACTGTATATTATGACTTAGTACTTTGGACTGCTCCCAGAAAAACAAGATGAATAATGAAATAATAAGGTCCCAATTAGACATGATTATTTTATGTGATTTAAAATGAATAGTGATTTGTGATTTATGATTTTCCTTCTACTACTTAATAACATCAGGTGAGTGGGTTTTTAGACGCTTTCTCTTTGGCATGATCCTAATCAAAGCAAATACATTTCCGTTCTCTCCATAATCATCCACACATTGGCAGAGGATAAAATGATTATTTCTGTACCAAATGAAAAGGCATTTCCTCATTAATGTTTCTGAAGGAAAGAGCTGTGGCATTTAGTGATCAGTAAATTCAATGAATACTGAAGTTTATAAATACCTGACTGATTTGTGGGCGAAACTCTCCATAAACCTCCAGTGGGAGTTGGTCATTCAACTGCTTTTCCTGGATCAGGGTCCCAGGACTCATGTGATTTGCAGAAGACAGGCTTTATTCTGTGTTAGACTCCAGGGACTTGATCCTGTTACCAGATCTTCACATTGCTCTGAAATTATCACATCTAGGAACAATCACAGAACTCCTCAGGCCAATCATACATTTGCATTACAGGCAATATTAATTTTGCTGTCTCAGAAGCTGCTAATGTTTTTTTACCAGGCAGTGATGAAATTGACAAAAAAAGGTTGAAAGGAAGGGAATAGTAGAATCTCTTGTACACAAATATTTGAAAAATTAGCAAAACACTATGTTTTTTCCTATATAATGTTCAAGATAAATGAATGTTTGTGTGTATTAGTAATAGAGGGGGTCAGAAGATACTCATGAGAATGTCATCATTTGTCCTTGTAAAGTTCACCATTTCTCCATAACAACTAAATATCTGCTTAATAACATTCAAAAGGTCTTTTTACCTCCTCTGTGAAGCTATGATCTATTCAGGGGTAAAGAGAGGCAATCAAATTGCAACAGCATAAGGCAGTAAAGAAGCTACAGTCAAATACAGAAGAGCAAGAGATTATCTATCTTCCTGTTGATTTGCTGTAATATCACTGACCATGCTTGTTTACTAAGACTAGTTTATAGTGCTTGTTGGCAGACATATGATCCTTTCCTTTCTTGTGTGGCTCATTCAGGTGCCAAGAAAAACTCTCTTTTTGCATCATGAGTATGTTAAGGTCTAGTTTTTCCCATGCATATTGCTTCAAAGGAGAGTGAGGAAAAGCTCAAGTTAAAGAATGACTTGAGAAACTTGGTATTTTTTAATATGGGAGAGCTTGGTGAGGGAATGCACCTGAACTGTGCTATTAGGCACCTGGTTTTCTGCCACACAAGACCTCATTACATTAGTGTTGTGCTAATTATTTCTTCTAAGGTCATGGAAATTGGTACACTTACTCAGGTAGTAATACCAGTGCTACAATTACTAAACTACAAAATAGAAGTAAATTATAAATTTAATTTGCAATTTAAAAAAAAACTCTAGGAAATAAGTTTGAAAATTTTATAATCCTGATCCAGTTTCCATATCTTCACTATGGTTTCTTTAAGATATGCCTTTCCTTTTATCCTTTTTATTTAATTAAATTCTACAGCATCCTGCACTGAATACTTGCTGGGTATATCCTGACTAAGAATACACTGTAGTTAAAGGAAAGAAGTGGATTTTGCCATCTCACTTGCATTGCATGGAATAGATTGCTTGCATTTTTGAAAATTGCATACGGACTTGCAGTCTCTGCATCAGAATTGTTTACCTTTCTTCTTTCAGCCTCCTCCCCACCTCTCCCTTCCCCCCAGAGTAATTCTGCCAATAATTTATAGTTTGTGTAATTTGTAGGGACTTTGTTGGTTATTTAACACTTATGTGGCTGATTTTAGTTTTAAAGTTGCCATTTATAAATCACATTGACTGCATTGATATTTCACAATTAAAGTATATGTATTATGTACTCCGACACCATTTGGTTAGATATGTTTTTCCTCCCTACTGGGCAATATACACCAGATTATTAGCTGTTTCAGCAGTTAGCTCAAATGCTGATAATTCTGGGCTGCATGGCTGTGGTTGATACAATCTCTTCTTGCATAGCTCCTCATGCTGTCTGTCCAATGTCTGGGAAGCCTTCCTGGGCCATTTTCCCAACATATGGTCCACAGCAGCCTTTCTGTGCCCATATGGCACAGGTGTTCAGGCCATTTCTACTGGCTTCCTGTCAAATCTTATTGAGCTATACTATCACATTAGTCAAAGTCATTTCACTGTTTGAATTCTTTTTCCTTTTTTTGCATTAGTATGAGCATATGATTGGATGTAAAATGAAAGTAAATGAACACTATACAAATCTCAGTAGAGATTCTCTTACTTTATCTAATCTTGTTTCTGGCATATACATCAATATATTTCACCTACAGCCACTTCCTAACATTCAAATTTGAAAAAAGGTCCATGTCATAGAAGTTAATAAGAGATTTGACTTTGGTTTAAATCAGCAAAAGGACAAAGCTCATAGAGGTGAATTCTTTAACAATACAGGTTCCAGAAACTGTACATGTAGAATGTGTTGTTCATGTACATATAATGCACAAAGCATATTAATGTATTACCAATTATTTCAGTTATTTTCATCACAATTCCGTTCTGGATCTTTCAGTTTCACTTTGGCCAATTGTATTGCACCAAAGTAACTAGTGCCTAATAACTTCTTACTACTCACAGCCAGACCAAGCGCCATCTTTAACACAGTTGATTGCTGTTCTACCAGCATCTTGTCATTCTTTCATGTTTTCATATCTAGCTTCTGTTTGCTCTACCTCTTTAATCACTGGCTTAACGCACTTTTAGAATATCTTTGCATGCTTTTCGTATGTGTATTATTCAAAGGGTTCTTTTTTTCATAGATCTCTACACCTTAGTAGTAGGAATTTGCCTGCTTAGAGTTAGCTGCTGCTTTTTATCTTGCATCAGTGTTTGGGGTCATCTTGGTAGTTTTGTACGGATTTTTTTTTTTTTTTGGTCTTTATTTCTTTTTTTTTTACCTGTAGCAGACATGAACCATTTTCTTTAGTAAAACACTTTAAGATTTCAAAATACGTATTCTTCTTCAGAAGGAAACAAATGAATAATCTCAAATAAGTACTTTAAAAGTTTTTAAAGAAGTAATACAAACTCACCTGCGGCTCCAGTATACCAAATAGAGTAGTGGATAAAGCTTATCCCCTGATTCAGAATCATAATTTAAACTCTTCCATCCATATTCATCAGGCTACTGGTTATTATGCAATAGGCAGTAGTCTTGAAGCTAAAACCAGCACAGATCTAAAGAATTTTACTACCAAAAGATTTGTTGAAACATAAATATTTCTGCAAAATTTATCAATTTCAATGAGAAAACTGTTCTGATCTCCCACACTATTTTTCTATCCCCTAGTTGTTACAACTTTTGGGATCCAGTTTTCAAGGTCTATCTGTTTTATTAATGGTATTTCTACTGACTCAAAAAATTGGTGCTGATCATTTCAACATTATTAGTCCCTTACTTCTTTGTTTGTGTTTGCTTTATGGAAAAGTACATACTTTTCTAAAATAAATTTTGCTAATTTTAGAACATTTCAAATTCAGTGGGGGTGCTAGAACAGGATGCCTAGAACTAGACAGATTATTTTCTTTTTCTGTGAAAAGTCATTATTTAATCAATATTTGTTGTGTACTCATGCCAGTCGATTTCCCACTGAAAATATTATCAATCTGAAATAAACGCATGGTTATCACTAACAAATTAAAATATCTTTTCTTTAACCTAATGAAAATATATAGCTACCTTACAGTAACTGAACTTCCATACTAAAAAATGAACCATATGATGAGGTAAAGAATGGCAGAATTACCTTTCTAAGTGGAATGCCTAATATGTATTATGCACTTCTTATAATGAGTACCAAACTTTTTTCACTACTGTTTGAATTTTGTTCTGGAGATAAATGAGTGAAATTCCAGCTGTGTTGCTAAACTTTGATAAATCTTGAGTAGGGATTTTTGTTTCCGATCCTGAATAGCTGACAAACTAAACACTTGTAGTTCAAGTACCTCATCTCTACTTGTTTTTTGGAAATTAGATATAATTCCAAATTATTATTTTTTATTTCTGATGTATTTTAGTGGAAATTAGTAAAAAACCACGTATTTTCTTCCAAAAGGGAAAATCACCAGTCACAGAGATATATATTATATATAACCCATTTTTTTTCAGTTGTGTGATGATAGCTTTCTACTCTTAAAGATACTTTCCCTAAGATGTGTAAGATTTTCTCCTTTCTGCTAACATGATTGAGGTTAGTCAGTTTTGTTGGTTATGTTGAGATACATGAATCTGTTTCATATCACTTTAAAAGACAGCTTTCTTGCTTCATTTTACTATAATGTCTGTGAATTCAGTTCATCTCCAATATTCAACACTCACATGTCATGACTTTAAAAACAAAACAAGATGAAAAAAAAACAACAACAAAGCAGAGTGAAACAAAAGAAAACATTATTTCTCTTGTCCTTATCAATGTACAGTATAAAAGTAATGGGATTTCACACAATAAGATATACATTTTGTATCTATTTTTTATATCAGGTCATGCAGGAGTACGAAACATTCTGTCACAATGATCTGTTATGTGTGAGATATCATTCAACCGGCAGATCACAAGCAGTCAATTACTGGATTATTGAAGCCATCCACTTCTGAAATCCCAGTTTTCGTTTCACAGAATATGTGTCGTCAAAACTTTTAAGATAATCTTTACAATTAACAAATATTAAACATTTTTAAAAGAAAACAATGCAACATTTTCTTTGCACTGTAGTTACTTTAGAACTGACAAATTTGTATGTTATCATAATTATCTTTTTTGGGACTACAATAGCAAAGCAGGTCCTAGGGCTGATGATGGGTATGCTGCTGATGGATTTATTGAAAAAAAAATCATGCAAAAGAATGGAAAGCAAAGGTGACAATTATGTGGCTTCAGGAACAGTACTTGATCAGCCTTCTCTCCTGAGCACTCTCAGAGTCTTGTCAGATGATGCAATTGCTGGTTACCAAGATCGTTTCTGGTTACCTTTTTAGCTTCCTAACTCTTTGCAGGATTCAAGCTTTGTCACTGACAAAGATCTTAAAATCTCAAGAAACTGTCTTACTAAGCGGATTCTATAGCTGTTCTTTTCCTGGTATCTGAAATCCATGGAGGCAATGCATGCCTTATCGTGCTTGGAATAAGTTTCTTGAATCTCTGATGTTTTTTGGAAGTTCTTTCCAGAAGTTCTTTTGGCTATTGTAGACCTTGGCCTTCTGGACTTACTTTTCCAGAAGCCATGTAAATGATCTGAGAAACCAGGTGTATTCCAATATAGAAAACTTTTCCATAGAGTCAGAAAACGGTAGTTTTTCTTAGGTAACCAAACGCAAAGGTCTTTTGGAACACATTATATGGGATAAGAAGGAAACTGCAACTGCACATTGAATGTATTCCAATATGTACAAGTATATATGTCGTAGAGAGGTATAAATTACACTTTGCCCTGATAAGGATTTCTAACCTGCTTTCATGCTCAAATTCCATATCACAGTTATCTAAACTTCTGGTTCGAGGCTTTTTGCTTGATCTCTTGAAAAATTGATGTAATGATGTTTTATGTTCTTAAGCATAATAAGAAAATCCAAACCAAATGATTGTATTCTGAGCAATTTTAGAACTGTGCAAAGCTTTCTGTTTTAATATTAAATTTTGGGCCAAATTAAACCTTTACTTGAGAAACAGCACTAATACTGTCTTCAAGAGAAAATTCCTTTCCATTTATTTGAGTTATGAGTATTTAAAAATCACATATGGTAGGATTTCTCCTAAGCACTTAGTGTTGGCTTAGCTGTTCCAGTGGAATTAATGGTAAGACGTTGAATTCAGTGCAAGCAAATTTAAAGCCAAGATTTTTAGTGTCATTCTCCACAGCCTTGTGCAGAAGATACAAGAAGATTTTAAAGTGCCACTACAAATTAGTGGATTCTCATTTGGAATGGATTGGATTTGATTCCATCAGAGTTGGTAGCATAACAGCTGTCTTTCTGTCAGTGTAAACTAGCAGAAACCATTTAATGTCTTTGTGTAATGAGGCAGCTGAAAGTATAATATCCATGAGTGAAAACACAAGCTCATGTGTTTAAGTAGAAGTTGAAATATCTGAAATATGCATAGAAGAAGTTTTTGTAAGAATCAGCACAGCAATGGCTGAGGTAAGTCATTGATTATACTAGAAGGAGCTCATGATCTGTTACAGAAGGTACCAAACTGGGAGGAGCAGGTGTGTGTGCTGCCATTCAGAGAGATCTGGAAAGGCTGGGGAAATGGGCCAACAGCAACCTCATGAAGTTCAGCAAAAAAGAGTTGCACACCCTGCAGCTGAGGAGAAATAATCCTATGCATCTGTTCATGCCAATGGCACATCAACTGGTGTACACCTTTGCAGAGAAGGACCTTGTGGTCTTGGTGGACAATAAGCTGACCATGAGTCAGCAAAATATCCTTGCAGCAAAGAATGCCAGCACCATCTTGCCAGATTAGGCAGATCATTGCAAGCAGATCAAAGGAGGCACTCCTTCCCCTGTACTCAGGTCAAATGAGACACATCTGGGTGCTATGTCCAGTGATTGTCTGCCCTGTACAAAACAGACATGGATATAATGGACTGAATCCCCTGGAGACCCATGAAGATGACGAAGTGACTGGAACATGTGTCACATGGGGAGAGGCTGAGAGAGCTGTGAGTGTTCATCCTGGAGAGGAGAAGGCTTGGAGAGACCTTCCTCAGGTGTATAAATACCTAGAGGACTGTTTTAAGGAGAAGGAGACAAACTTCTCAGAGGTGTCCAGTGACAAGACAAGAGGCAATTGACAAAAACTGAGATACATGGAAATAATTCTAAATAGAAGTAAAAAAGGTTTTATTGTGAGGGTTGTCGCTGTGGTGTCCCTGTCCTTGGAGATATTGAAACCTGCCTGGACACAGCCCTGGGCAACATGCTTCTCTGCATGTCTGGGTGAGTCTAGACAACCTCCAGGACTGCTGGCTAGCCTCAGTCACTCTGTGATTCTGTGATAGGTCTTATGAGGAAAACCACTGGCAAAAAATAACTAGAGGAGGGGGCGCTATATTGAAGAACTGCAAGGCACAGAATCATGGCTTCATGATTCTGAGAAAGATGGCTTTTAAGCTTCTTGCTTTATAAGATATAGTTGGAGCCACTAGTGAAGTGAATATCACCTGTTGCTTGGTATTTTGCATTGATGGAGAAGGAAGTCTTTATTCACACTTCATTGTTGTCCACTTTATCTAGAGACACATGTATTCCACCATCAGCATATCTTTTTATTAGAAACAGAAAACCCACACTCTTGAAGTAATTGATCAGAAAATGTCAAAGTATTAAACAAAATGGAGAATTTTAACAAATCGAAACATGTTTAGTCTACCTTCATCTGCTCAGCTGACATTCAGACTATTGCAGCCATGTTTACTGTCTTAGAGCTACAATAACCTTGCTGAGAAACATGTAAAACGATACCTTTTTCTTTTTCTTTTTTTTTTTTTCCTGTATATTTCAATGTTCTCATGTTTTGCTTTCTTGTTTCTTGCATTCTATTGGCATCTGAGATGCAGACGAGGAGGGGAAGAAAGCAAAATGGACAACATTACAGATGAGCAGATAGTCTGTAAGCAATTGTTATAAAAGCATAGGATATCTCAAATTTCACAATTTAAGTGAAGTGTTTTGCATTAAAAAGCTGGAGAATTGAAAATCTCCATTTAAAATAATCTACAGTTGTGATTTCACTATATAAAGTGTATCAGAAACTCAGTTTTAGTAAACTGAAAAACAATTTTAGTAAACTGAAAAAAAAAAAAATTTTGTTTTCCTTTAGGAATTACTATATTGACATGTAATTTCAACAGCTTGATAATAAGTAGGAATTTGTCATAAAATTTATGACGGCATCTATCAGCTTACATTTATTTCTGACCAAAACAGCATGGAAACTACCTCCTCAATTCAAAAATGCTATATCAATTTAAAAAATATATGTCACAGCTTAATTTCACGGAATCATGGAATTGTCAGAGTTGGAAGGGACCATAGAGATCATCTAGTCCAACTCCCCTGCCAAAGCAGGATTGCCTAGAGCATATTACTCAGGACTGCATCAAGGCGTCTTGAAAATCTCCAGAGAAGGGGACTCCACGACCTCCCTGGGCAGCCTGTTCCAGTGCTCTGTCACCCTCACCATAAAGAAGTTTCTCCTCATATTTAAATGGAACTTCCTATGTTCCAACTTGTGCCTGTTGCCCCTCGTCCTCTCACTGGCAACCACTGAAAAGAGTCCAGCTCCATCCTCACTCAAACCACCCTTTAGATACTTATAAGCATTGATAAGGTCTCCCCTCAGCCTTCTCTTCTCCAGGCTAAAGAGTCCCAGCTCTCTCAGCCTTTCCTCATAAGGGAGATGCTCCAACCCCTTAATCGTCTTTGTTGCCCTACACTGGAACTCTTTCCAGTAGTTCCCTGTCTCTCTTGAACTGGGGAGCCCAGAACTGGACACAATATTCCAGTTGTGGCCTCACCAGTGCAGAGTAGAGGGGAAGAATGACCTCCCTCGACCTACTGGTCACACTCTTCCCTATGCAGCCCAGGATTCCATTGGCCCTCTTGGCAACAAGGGCATATTGCTGGCTCATGGAAAGTTTGCTATCCACCAGGACTTCCAGATCCTTTTCCTCAGAAGTGCCTTGCAGCAGGTCCTTCCCTAACCTATATTGGTGTCTGGCATTCTTCCTCCCCAAGTGCAGGGAGGAAGAATGCCCTTGTTGAACTTCATTAAGTTCTTCTCTGCCCAGCTCTCCTGCGTTCAGGTCACGCTGGATGGTGGCATAGCCCTCTGGAGCATCGGCCAGCCCTCCCAGTTTGGTATCATCAGTGAACTTGCTGAGGATACACTCTGTCCCTTGTCCAGGTCATTGATGAATATGTTGAACAAAACTGGACCAAGTATTGACCCCTGGGGATACCGCTGGTTACAGGCCTTCAACTTGACCCTGCTCCATTAATTACAACCCTCTGAGTCCTGTGACAGAACCAGCTCTCAATACACCTCACTGCCCCCTCATCTAGCCCACACTTCCTTAATTTTCTAATGAGGATGTTATGGGAGGCAGTGTCAAAAGCCTTGCTGAAGTCAAGGTAGATGACATCTGCTGCTCTCCCCTCATCCAGCCATCTTGTTATAATGTCATAGAAGGCTATCAGATTGGTCAAGCATGATTTACCCTTGGTAAATCCATGTTGACCACTTCCAATAACTTCTTGATCTTCAATGTGTTTGGAGATGACATCTAGAATGAGTCTCTCCATTATTTTCCCAGGGACAGAGGTGAGACTAATTGGCCTGTAGTTCCCTGGGTCCTCCTTCTTGCCCTTTTTGTAGACTGGTGTGATATTTGCCTTCCTCCAATCCTCAGGTACTTCACTTGTTCTCCAAGACCTCTCAAAAATGATGGAGAGTGGCTCAGCAATAACATCTGCCAGTCCTCTCAGCACTCGTGGGTGCATCCCATCAGGGCCCATGGACTTATATATGTCTAGTTTGGCCAAGTGGTCTCTAATCCAGTCCTCCCCAAGAGAGGAAAAGTCTTCCTCTCTCCAGACCTTCCCCCTTGTCTCCAGGGTCTGGGATTCATGAGGGGCAGCTTTGGCAGTGAAGACCGAAGCAAAGGCGGCATTCAGCAACTCTGCCTTCTCTGTGTCTTCCACCACCAAGGCACCCACCTCATTCTTCAGTGGGCCTACATTTTCCCTAGCCTTCTTTTTTTTTATTGATATACTGAAAAAAACTCTTCTTGTTATCTTTAACTGTGGTAGCCAAGTTAAGTTCTGCTTGGGCTTTTGCCCTTCTAATTTTTCCCCTGCATATCTTCACTACACCTTGATATTCCTCATAAGTAACCAACGCCCTTTTCCAGAGATCATAGACTTTCCTTTTCTCCCTGAGGTCAGCCAAAGTCCTCTATTTAGCCAGGCTGGTCTTCTTCCCCGTCGGCTCGTTTTATGGGACCTGGGGATGGCCTTCTCCTGCGTTTTTGAGAGAGAGTTTGTCCTTGAAGTATGACCAGCCTTCCTGGGCACCTATGCCCTTTAGGACTGTCTCCCAAGGGACATGCTCAACTATGCTTCTAAAAAGGCCAAAGTCTGCCTTACGGAAGTCCAAGGTGGCAGTTCTGCTGGCTCCCTGTGTTGCTTCTGCAAGAATTGAAAACTCTATGATTTCATGATCATAGAGATCATAGAAAAATCTAAGCACAATAGAATAATCTCTTGGCTTCTTATAGCATTGTTTCTTTTTTGAATGCTCTGTTTATGTTAGATGTTTAACTTCATACCTTATAACCAAAATAAAGACTATCATGGTGGACTTTAGGTGATATTTAAAACAGTACAAATTTTATGCAGGAAGATGATTTATTGTTGACCTCCATCCACAGATGTCATCTGCAGGTTGTAGGGATATTTTTTAATTTCTTTTTTTAGTTTTCATGAGATAAAGCATTTATTACTGTTGATGAGAGTACAGAATATAAATATATTTTGATTAAAGTGTAGAAACACAGGTAATATTTTAAACTTTTGTGATGCTTTGGGAGGAAAAATACTGTTTATTTCTAATTCTAAGAAGGCATCCTTGATAGGTTCCTTTTCCTCTGCACTCTAATCTTTTCACCTTCTCTAGGAAAGAAAATCTATTGGTTTTCTATAAATGTGGATTAAAAATATCCAGTGGGTCTAAACTGCCATGTATTTTTCCCTTTTTAGATACGGTATGTTATGTCCATGAAATGCTTTTCCTACAAGCAGTTTGAATTTTTAAATTCTTATATAAGCCCACAGTGATACAGCCTTTGGTATAAATTATAATGAATATGGACTCCCTTTGTGATGCAAAATAGTCACCATCACAGGCCTACTAAGACATGTCAGCAGTTTCAAATCACAAGAGGTTTGTCCTTTGCTGTAAAGTAAGAACAATACTATGCCAAAGCTTTGAAGGAAGCTCTGCACAGGGAAAGGGAAATGCTTGAAAATGTTACTAAATTGTTGTGCAAATCCACCAGGGAAAATAGACTTCTGCCAAAAATAATTTTCAGCAGATATCTCTCACAGCTTTTCTTCCATCTCATAAGCTGTTGATCAGTAAGGAGAGAAGACACCTGAACACAAGGTGATTTAGGTCTTGTGTTTGACACCATGCATTTTTCATTGAACCAAATAAGTAATGAAATACCCTGAAGCAAACTTTTCTATATCACATTTTGATATATGGAGACAACAGTGATCTCATTGTTACTTTCATTTCATTAAGCTGCTTCCAGAGAGAGAGAGGGGGAGAGCACACAAATAGCCCAGTCTTTCATCTTCTAGCAGCAAAATGTAACAGCTAATGTATGTTTCCTCTGCAACAGAGGTAAAAGTTCCACTTGCTCATTAATATTGAAAACTCTTAAAGTTAAAACATTAATTAGTTTGGCAGTGTTTCTTCCAATGGTATTTTACATTTGATTAATCATAGCATACAGAGTTTGATATTGCCCAATACTTCCCCCAAAACAAACTTTGTGGAAGCAAAAAAACACAATGAAAATTTAATAAAATACATAAAGAAGCTGCAGGTTATGGGAGAGGGGTTTCATCTTGTCTCCCTCCCCTACATGTATCCATTTCATTTTTGTTGTCTGCTTTATATCCTTTAAGGCCTCGTGTCCCCATCAAATACTGACATTTTCAAGTTCATCTGGTTTATGATACTCCAAAATCTCCTTGACATGATTTGGTTTGATTAATGGCTGGCTGTATTCTGAAAGTATGTAGCAAAGGGACTGCCCAAAGGTAATCACAGGAATCTAGAGTCTATGTTCCTGTTTCAGTTGAGCTGTCAATACGGAAATCACCAATGAGTAGAGTGTTTAATTATAACTTAGGGAATTAATTTTAAGTTGTATAGTGATTTTGACATCTTACTCCAGATAAGATTTTTCTCAGCACATAGCTTGCAAAATGCACATAATAATTCTTTAAGAGTGGAAAGTTTATCTTTGGTTTGGTTGCTTTTTAAATTCATTTTTCATTTTTGTAATAAGAAAATAAACTGATAACATTATTTAGCCATTTAGAAAGATAATGTCAGGATGAGATAACCAAATCTTAAGCTTGCAGAATGGCACACAGCTCTTGCCTGCCTCATGATTGTCGGGAAACTAGATATTAAAATATAAATATATTTTACTCTGTTTCAAAAGGCAGTAATCTTGTATATTTCATTATGCATTCCCATGATTATAAAAACATCCTGGATGTTTAGGGTGTCATTGAGCTTGTAACAGTCAGGTAGGAGTGTCTGAGAAAGTAGGTCATGGAATAAACCCCATAACATTAAAAATGTGATCTAAATTAGACAAACTGCATCTCCAAAAAGAGCTCTTCCCTTATATCTGAATACTGTATCATCAGGGACATTAGTCCCAGATGAATGTGTATACAGTGCAAGTAGTTTTTGAAAGACAATTAAGAGAAATGTGTGCATAAAGCTTGGTGACCCATTATTTGAATGAAATTATTGTGTGATTGTCAGACGTAGATGGAATCTCACAGACTTCAACCTGTTGTAAACAAACCATAAAATAACTGCTCTGGAGATAATCTTCCAGTAATACAGAATCAGGAAAAAATATACTTTGGAAATTGTTACTGATGAATGTCCAGTCCCCTCCTCAAAGCAAGCACAACTAGATCAGGGGTTCAGCACTTTGTCCCATTGATTTTCTAATACAATGGAGAACGGAGATTACACAGTCTTTCTGAGTAACTTGTTCAAATCTCTGACTACCTATAAAGTGCAAAGATTTTCTCTTGCTGCTTAGGTGAAACTTCCCTTTTCTATGTTCTCTCTCCTCTTTTCTCTGTATAGCTCCATCTTCTCTATACTCTCCCATTAAGTAGCTGAAGGTAGCAATCATGTTTCCCTTCAATCTTCCTTTTCTTAAAGGCTGAACACACCCAGGTCCTGCAGCCTCTCCTTGGATGTCCAGTGCTCTAGCCCTGATTGCCTCAGTGGCTTCTGTGGGACTCGTATCAGTATGTCAGTGCTTTTGTAGTACAGGGGAGCCCCAGGCTGTGCACAGCACTCAGGAGTGTCTCATGGATCCCAGAATGCTGGGCAAGATCCCTTCCAGGACCTGCTGGCTGCACCCTTGCTTGTGCTGCCCTGGATGGGGGGTTCTGCATTGCTGCAGAGGGGAACTGCCAACCTGATGTCCACAGAGTCTGTTCTGCAGAGCTGCTCACAGCTAGTTGGTCACACACTGTTTTGCTGTAGGACTTTGTCCATCCCAGAGACCAGACTACACATTTGCCTTTGATGATTTTCATGGAGTTCCTGTTCAATTGCTTCTCCAGCCTCTCCGACCCCCTCTGCATATTAGCAGATTGTAATCGAGATAATAAAATAGATAATTAAATACTAGTGAAAAAGTAGTGATCCCGGACCAGGTCCCTGACAGACTCCCATTGTAACTGGCCTTGAGCTGGACTGTGCCACTGTTCATAGACCTTTGATCCTGATAGTCACACCAATTTTCCACCCACGTTACACTCTGTCTATTCATATCTTAGCACTTTTACATAAAAGTTCCCATGTGATACTATACACATCCTATATGTGTAGGATGCTACATTTGTTAAGATTCTCATTTTCTGAAAGACTCTGAGCAAACAATAATTTAAGCTAAAATCAAAAAATATTTGGGACATAGACAGAATTTTCACAAAATATGTAAAAATATATTCTTCTAAGCATCTTTCTAATCACTCCTGTGAAAGGTCTTCAGTATCAATGGCACAGAAATTAGAGAAGCTTATGCTTTGTTCTCTTTCTTGTTTCTTTTTGACCGCTGAGGTGATTCCTTGTTCTTCGTATACTGGAAAGCCATTTCTAGTTCTTTGAATTCATCATCTGTGTGCCTCATGACTGACTTAGATATTTCAGGAAGATATTTTCCTGAAGAATAGACACCAAAATGGTAAACTTTATAATGATAAAATAGCATTACAATGCTGACAACTGCTGAGGGTGTCTCCCTTTGTGACCTTAATAATTTATTTGCCTCAGTTTCCAATCTATAAGGTTTAGATAACAATTTCCTTCATCACAGGGTAGTAAGAATGTAGATGTAAATACTTAGGAAGAGAATCTGTAAGTATTAATATGAGGTCATCTAGTAATTTCAAAATTCTGTTGGCAAAAGTTTTCTCTTAGAAATTGTGATTATCTTTGGATTCTCCAGCAGAAGTATTACTGTTCACAGTTCGTGGTCATATATATCATAACTCCATACTGATGGGTTTTTTAGGAGTTGGGTGATGGTATTCTGAAAAATACGTAAACAACTGAATTCATTAAAATGGGCTTGAGGGAGCAGCAAACTGCTGACTGACCCCTGCAGTAATACACTCCCTCCTTGAAAATAACCCATCAAGTATAAGGAGAGAGACATGAAGCAAGAAAACCTCATGGCAAATTTAACTGGAAAGTAATAGTTTTCTACATGAATAGAATTGTTCAATAATCTCTTATGGAACGTGAAAGTAAATCTAACAAATTCACTAAGTTAGTTCTGAAAGACAGAACCAAAATGCTTGTGTTTTTTTGGTTTTTTTTTTGCACTGCAAGTGCACAACATTAAGGCAATATAACACTAAACCAGTGTTCCTGGAAGACGTGAAAATAATTACTTGTTCTGCCTGAGCTACGAAGCAGAGAAACATTCTGTCTCAGGCTTCTGTAGAGCATGTCAATTTCCAGTTTCCATGTTTTCAGTTTTCAGTGCACAACCTGCTTGAGAATGCAGCGATATGAAAAAAAAACCATCCTCTAACAACAAGGGATCCTGAAAATTAAGCAGATGCTAAACTCCCCTGTAGACATGCTTAGTTAAAAAAAAAAATACTGGTGGAAAAACACCACTTATTCCCTCAGAAGTCACAGCAAGGAACTAAAAAAAGCAACATCTTAATGAACCTATATCTTGCTACTTGCACCTTTGGCATAGACATTGTTCCATTTGCGTAGATGTTGGCATAGAGCAAGGCAGAGTTTTTGCGGTATTACTGTGATGTATGCTCTTCCATCATGGAGATTAGGCATCCATTTCTATGGGAGAGTGTTTCATCCATTCTGTTCAGATCAGCTTTCTTTATAAAGGAACAGGTTTTAATACCTCCAAAAAGGCATTGTATATAATTTGTGGAATGACCTGTAAGTTATGTTTAAGAGAGGTTAAGTTTAAGCTTGAGATAAAGTTAAGAGAGGTGAGTTTTTTCAGTTCTGGGGAAAGAGTTCCTACAAATTCTTGCCTAATTGAGATGGTCAGTTACCAAAGCCCATCCTTCTTTTTTCAGTGAAGTAAAAATCTTATATATATAGGCCAAAAAGATATGTTATTTTTCATAGAACTGGGACAAGTAGTTTTCTAGCTTCAGTTTTAACATTGTTCAAGTTTTGTATTACACACTAATTGTGTCCTTTGCTTTGAAATATGTCCTTAAAAAAACCCTTGTTTTTCATTCTTTCACTTTTATTAGAGAAGTAACAAGAGACATGGTAAATTAATTCCTGTTCTATATACACTGTCATCTGTTTAACCTGCTAGTCACCTATACCTAATTCCTTTTATTGACCTTTCATTAGAGATTGTCACACTCATAGAATGGCTGCATAAATTAAATTGATGAGTGCTGTTACTGCACTCTGTCTCTGAATCAGACAGCAGGAGCTGACTTTGCACTGAACAGATAAGGATGCTCAGTCTGTTTTGATTCAGGGTAGGTCTTTGAAGAGGCTAGGCAGTATTAGCTAGATGGCTAGTGCATGAACATGCCAGAATGATTGCATGTCCTCATTTTCCTTTTATTTTAAAATCTTAGTTTTAAGTAAACTTTTGCTCTTCAATATTTTACATGCTTTTCTTCTATAATTAATGTTACTTCTGAGTGATAATTAATCTGAGAAATAATCTTGCAGTACAGTTAGTTTACTGTGGTGTTTAAATAACTGTGACATGTAGAAAGGAAGAACCTGGATCAGAGTAAACACTTCTAATCTGTCTCCTGAATTTGGAGAACAGCTATTTCATCAGTCGGCATGTAAAATAAGCACAGTTAAACCCATCTTTGGTAAACACACAATAACTTGTTCCAATAAGTAGTGTTCCTCCTGTCTCTTGATTGTTGTTCTGTTCCGATACCTGAAGAATAAAGGTTTCTTTCTTTCTATTGTCTTCATAGATTTGGTCTTATTTACATGTGAGCAGAAGACTAGGTAACTGTGACAATACAGTCACAACAATATTATTAGGGTGATTACAGTTTGTGTGTTTCTCTCAATGTATGTTTGCAAAGATTTAAAATTTTGACTTTTAAACTGTGTAATAGCTTTCAGAAGTCTGTATCAGTTTCCTTCTTCCCCACCTTTATTTCCACTATCCCTAACTCATTATTTGTCTTTAATTAATGTTGGTATCAAAACCCAAGATGTTCTAAGCAACATATGTGTACAGAGAAGAAAGGAAAAGAGATAAAGCGAGGATCTCTGAATAGTGAAATATTTTCTTGGCAAGAAGAATACAGTCTGGATAATATACCATTATAACAACCCACATAATCTATGGTGGCTTAGAGATAATGGATTTAGAGCTTTAGACTTCATGGACAAATCGAACATAATAGCTATTGCAGAAGATATTGTTTTTTAATAGTTATTCTAATCAATGTATCCATTTTAACTTCTTGTTCAGGTAGGTTTAAAGCTATCTCTTAATATCTTAAATTTCAAGGTTATTTCTGTAAATTGATTAAATGTATTGAAGGCATTAATGAGTAAGCAATTTTTTTTTTTTTTTTTTTTGTTCTCTCAATGCAAGCAGGAACTTTCTGTACTAAGCAGTAACAGAAGAAAAAAAATGAAATACAAATTAATATAGGATGATATAGGTTTCTGAAGAAACTTCTTTTGTTTACTCTTACTTGTCTTATGCTCATTCTCAATTTGAGAATGGTAGTGTGCATTCACTGGTTTTAGCCATTTTACACTTTCTGTCTTGTTCTGAACTTAAAGATTCTCTTCCTATGTAGCTGGACCACCAAGGCTAAATGAGCTTTTTGGCTTTGGTCAGGTTGATCATGTTGGTTGTCCAACATGAACTTTTGTTGGCCCCATAGCACCTTCCTCTGCACTGTTCTGCTTGGTATGGGATTTGCCTTCTGAGCTGCTAGGGGAATAGCTTGCTCTCCACCTGCCTGAAGCTGCTGTTACTCACCTGGTCTGTCAGACTGCTCATCAGCCTATAGGCTTGTGGAAAGTAACAACAGTTTTAGAATAAGCTCCACTATATGATGCCTGTATTAGAGGGGAAAAAAAGGTTAAAAAAACCCCAATAAAATATAGACATAGCATCCTCTACTTGCTGGGTATATCATATAGTTGGTATACAGTGTTCAGACTGAAAGACTTCCTTCTGCCCTTGTGTGCACATTACTTTAGATTCTTGATATCTTGTCTTTTGTGAAGTTTGGCAAACTACAGAAGACAATCATGCACTCATTTGCAAGTCCTAATTAGTTCTATCACTTCTCAGAGACTGAGAGCTGCACTTTTTGCTCAACAACTGTAATAATGTACAAGCATTATATTAAAAATACTTTTATAAATTTATAGCCATAAAGTACAGCATATTTACTTCACGGAGAGGCTTATTTCTGTCTGTCAGCAAGTGCTATCATTAAATCCATCGGCCATGAGGTTGGTTTACGTGTATTGACTCAAAAAGTTTATTAATAATTGCATGTACTGTGCAATTCACTGTTTCATTTAGGAGGCCTTTTTTATTTTATATATACCTTTTCCACATGATATCTGTTTAAAATTTGTTTGTTTACTATGCACTATTTAAGGGTCAGTAAGGAGTAAACATACTTTAGTTAAAAAAAAAATAATTAAACAAAATCATGCCTCTGTCAGATATACATTCATTTGAGAAGTTTCATAGCACCAAATTTCATGAACTGACATAGAGGAAATAAAGCTTGGCTCAGAGATGTTGACAGTTCCTCACCTATTTGTACATAACAATTTTTCTTTCCTACATTTTGTCTGTGTCACTGTGGAAATAATCAATAACATCAACAGCTGTTCTTCCTGTTGTTTTAATCACAATTAAAATACATTCTATTGGTTATTAAAACAAGACAAAAAACCCCCTCTGTATCTGTATCATTGGAAGATCACTGTGTATGAGGAAACAAAAAAAAAAAAAAAAGAAAATCTTCTTTTTGATTAGGGATTTTGTAAGGGAAAGGCATGGACCTCTATGAGACTGTGTAATATTAAATTCAAAAGACTGACCATAACCATGCTTTTAAGTAGAGAGTCTTATGAGCATTACTGGCTACAAATGCATTAGAGTTTTGGAACTGACAGTTCAGGCAGTTATGCAAAAATTTTGAGAGTGTGTTATCTTGATTATAAAGAAACTTTGAGTGAATGTGCATAGCTTGTGTATAGGACCTAAAATGGTGACTATGCTGAAAATCAGGGTCCCGATCTTAGTCTATTAAAATTAACATCAGTATTCATGTTCACTTGATCGGGAGGAAGAGGTAGCACTCTCATGTTAACAATAAATAGCTAGGTCCAAACAGTGACATCCAGTTGGTTAACAAATATGTCTGGATGGCTAATGACATCTGGGCAGAGTATTCTAACAACTACAGCTGTTTCCACAGCAGAAAAAGACTAAGCCTTCTCAACTTCTTTTGCCTGGGCTAGTGGACTGGTCTTAATCAGGATATCTAATTGATATGGATTAATTCTTCATGATAAAATAAATAGTCTTACTTCATATGTTGATTTAACTGTATGAGTGTATGCTTGAGGGAGGGATGTAGCACCTAATGTTCTTTTATTTTGCTGTTTACTGTCTGATTTGTCCATGAATGTTGCTGGGTTGTACCTTTTGCAAGCAATAGCATAAAGTGCAACTGACTACTGACAAAGCTAATAAATTAAAAAGAAATGTACACCTGTGTGTAATTAAATTAGACTTGAGGAAAGTTGTAGAGATTAATGCATGCAATCAAACTATGTGCCTTAATCACTTCCACTGTCAACTGTAATTTATGGCAGAGCTTCTTTACAACAATTTACTTTATCTAAACTTCAAAGGCAAGTATATGCAAGAAGGAAAGATACTGCATTTTGGGTTGGCACCTGGTGCATTTTGACAGATAACAGTTCCACAACAACAAGAAGAAAGAAGCTCAGACGAACCTCTTTTACCATTGCCAAGCAACACTGAAATTCTGTGGTTAAGCACTAATCACCTGAATCTACACAGACAAATTTGACAAGGGTCCTGAACTAATATGACATCTAGAGAGGTGCAAGCAGAGATGTCTGCTAGAAAACCTGTTAGAATTCAGTCATTCAATTCACAACGCATTCTGTGCAGTACTATTTATTTACTGACTTTCAGCAGTTCTTTGTTCAGCCTAAGTAACATGCACATGCTTGCTGTATTGGTAACTGTGTCAGAAAAAAATAAATTGATGGCTTACATAGAGATGACAGAAAAGGAAATTTCAGCCTTCTAGAGTAAAAACACCATTTTTAAAAGATTTTCATTAAGACATTTTAGACACCAATAGGTAACGTGATTCTTTTGTTGAAGTATACACGTAGGTTTCAATCACTTTTGCAAACATATTTGTGCAGGATATACCTACACAATTATTTCTTTGCTTTTAAAAGAGATAAAATAATTTATCCCTGGTTTTGAATATACACATTAATGAGAACTAGGTAAATGTTAATCTGTGGCATTTTGACACTGAAATACTAGAGAGAAAAAGATGTATCTTCACAGTTCTGTGACAAATCTATTCATCACTTCAAATAGATTCATGCAGAATAGGAATTGTATACTGATACATTTTAAAATTGAGGCCTGGATGCACAAAGGTTTTGAGGCAACTAAGATACACATAAGGCTGAGACATTTATTTCACAAAATGTGACAAACACATCTAGATCAAAGAAGCAGATTTAGGTTGCAATTTCATTTTCATGTGGATGATTACTGCAGGGGATGCCTAAATTCAGGATAGAAACAGGATTTTGAGTACACATTTGTCTCTCCTTGAAGTTTAGACATTCTTCACTGAATGCACTGGCTTTCTTGATGAGTATGGCTTTTTCCCATTAACTATACAGGAAACCTATGGACATATAAGGGATTTTGGAATTCTGCTCCTTGGTCTTAATATTTCAGATTCTGAGCTATTGCATCCTTGATTTACCAATAGGTACAACCACTTTACAGAATCTGAACCTAGGTTTGTAATAAACTTTAACTAACATTAATATTTCATGTTTCAGAATTTTTTTTTAAGACATTGCCATGGGTCAACCTTGGTGCATGGGTGCCCACCAAGCTGCTCTATCACTCCCTGTCCTGAACTGGACAAATGGAGAAAAATATGACAAAAAGCTCATGGGTTGAGATAGGGACAGGGAGATCACTCACCAATTACCATCATGGGAAAAACACACAAAACTTGGGGAAGTTAATTTAATTTATTACCAATCAAAATCAGAGTAGGATGATGAGAAATAAAAACAAATCTTAAAACATCTTTCCTACAACTTTCCCTTCTTCCCAGGTTCAACTTCACTCCCAATTTTGTCTACCTCTTCCCCCCGAGCAGCAGAGGGGGACGGGGAATGGGGGTTGTGGTCAGTTCATCCCACGTCATTTCTGTTGCTCCTTTTTCCTTCACGTTCTTCCCCTGCTGCAGTTTGAGGTCCTATCTGTGGGAGACTTCTCCAACATGTATCCTTCCCAGGGACTGCCGTTCTTCATGAACTGCTCCAGCACAGGTCTTTTCCACGGGTTCCAGTCCTTCAGCAATGCTCTGGCATCGGTTCCCCACAGCACCACAAGTCCTACCAGCAAACTTGCTCCAGTGGGGGTTCTCTCCACAGGGTCACAGAACCTGCCAGGAGCCTGCTCAAGAACAGGCTTTCCACAGGGTCACATCTTTCTTCAGGGCACATCCACCTTCTCCAGCATAGGATCCTCCACAAGTTGCATGCGGCTATCTGCTCTACTGTGGAGCTCCATGGGCTGCAGGGAGACAGCTTGCCTTACCATGGTCTTCACCATGGGATGCAGAGGACTCTCTGCTCTGGCACCTGGGGCATCTCTTCTCCTTCTTTCACTGATCTTGGTGTCTGCAGAGTTGTTTCTCTCACATAGTCTTACTTCTCTCTTCTGGCTGCTGTTACATTTTTTTCCCCTTGTTAAATATGTTATCACAGAGGAACTACCATTGATTGGCTCAGCCACCTTGCCACCAAACCCAACATAGACATCAATGAAGTATGGAAGCAGAGAGGGTTGATGTTCAGTTAAAGGCTTAAAAATACATGTTTCTTTCTTAGCCTAAATATTAGTTCTTTGAGTACAGGTACAGACTCAAACCAAGGCACAAATAAACACTTTCTGGAAAGACTTCAGTACAACTTCAGATAATTTCTAAACAATATTAAGCCATTGATGTAGAGTATAGTATAATTTGACAGTTTATGTTAATGAGGATATGCCTTCCAGAAACCTGAACAAGATCATAGAATCATAGAATGGTTTGGGTTTGAAGGGACCTTAAAGGTCATTGAGTTACAATGCCCCCTGCCATGGGCAGGGACACCTCCCACTAGACCAGGTTGCTCAAAGCCCCATCCAGCCTGGTCTTGAACACCTCCAGGAATGGGACATCCACAGCTTCTCTGGCAACCTGTGCCAGCGACTCACCATACTCACAGTAAAGAATTTCTTCCTGATATCTAACCTAAGTCTCCCCTCTTTCAGTTTAAAATCATTACTCCTCAACCTATTGCTACATTCCCTGATAAATAATCCCTCCCCATCTCTCCTTTAGGCCCTCTTTAGGTACTGGAAGGCTGCTATAAGGTCTCCTCGGAGCCTACTCTTCTCCAGGCTGAACAACCCCAACTCTCCCAACCTGTCTTCATTGGAGAGCTGCTCCAGCCCTCTGATCATCTTTGTGACCCTTCTCTGGACCCGTTCCAACAGGTCCATGTCCTTCCTGTGCTGAGGACTCCAGAGCTGGACACAGTACTCCAGGTGGGCTTTCACCAGAGCAGAGCAGAGGGGCAGAACCACCTCCCTCGGTGTGCTGGCCACACTTCTTTTGATGCAGCCCAGGACGTGTTTGGCTTTCTGGGCTGCCAGCACACATTGACAGCTCATGTTGAGCTTCTCATCCACCAACAACCCTAAGTCCTTTTCCTCAGGGCTGCTTTCAATCCATTCTTCGATCTACTTAGTTTTAATGGAACAGATGTTATTCAGTACAGCTAGTTGAGGTGAGAGCTGAGACTGAAAGGTTTAATTGCTGGAGTAACATTAACTGTAAGCCATCCCTTACTCACATTCATTGTGCCTCAGCCAAACAAAATTCTGCCCTTCAGGAATTCAGACGCATTGAAAACTTGACCCTCTGTCTGTTTTTTAGTCTTTTTTTTTTTTTTTTTTTGATGGAACATAGGAATTTTATAATGTCTTCTTATCATCATGTCCTTTTTGAAGACATTGTGATTTTTCTTGTATTTTCTTAAAAACATTGGAAAGATACTTTATGCTATAAAGACATTTTAAGATGGTAATGAAATATGAGGTATATAAAAAATTAGTGTGTGTTTTGAAATAACATATTCAAATATTACGGATCTTCAGGATTCCAGTTAATAAGGCTTTATTTCACATTGTTGCTGTTAGGATTCATCTGAAGGTTGTACAATAAAATGACATAAATTTTCCTAGTACAAGCCTCTGCTTCTTAATGTCAAGCTTTTGAACCACAAAAACAAAGGAAAATTTTCTCTCTGTCTATTTGTCTTATAAAGTTCATGGCTATTCACAAGATAAAAATTACCCAAGAAGGGGTTGGGAGTTGCATTGTTGTCTTAATGAATTTTTTGTATGAAAAATATCATCTGATTAATCACAGCATTACAAATTTTATTTGGCAAACCCCACTTTGACATAAATATGCAGTTGTGCACTTTGTGCTGAGTGTGGCTGCTCTTATCACTACTGGGACCATCTAGTATCTCAGAGCTGTCATAGCACAGAGGTTACTTGAGATAAATCACTTAACAGCAGCTTCAGGCCCTTCCAAAGTAACAGATTAGATACAGTATATGCGGGGTAATGCAGAGTGAAACAGACTGACTGAACATTCTGGAATCTAAATCAGTAGCATCCCCTTCCCAGTTAAAGCTCAGACCTGGCAAAGTGTCATAGAAACCGGTAAAGATCATTCCTCAGTAAGGTCAATGCAGTCTGGAATAAGAATATATTGAGCCAGCATAGCAAATACATTGTCTTCATGGACATTTTTTGCTGCTGCTTTCCTTTTCTGACAGGTTAATTTTTTATTCTCCTTTCACTGTTACACCAATATGGCTGAGGATCCTTTCCTGTGCACAGCATTGCTCTCTAGGAGGGAGTAATTGCAAGGACAGGACAAGCAAAATCTGAATTGTGAATAACCCTTTGATAGCTGGAGTCCAGAATAAAGTTAATTTGATGCCGCTCATAATGATTTCACTGCTGATTTGAGATGTGTGAAAGAAAACCAACTCTATTCAAATGAGATTTGCAGACATTAAAGACAAGCTTGAGCTAATGGCTTAACAAGGAAGAGCAGATTATACTATATATGGGTTTGTTAAGGAATGGATAGTACTGCCTGTCGTGGTTTTGGCTGAATTTACCAAAACCGGACCGGCAGATGGCCCTTCCCCCCCCTTCTCCCCCCCTAAAAGAGGAGAGAGGAGGAGAAAGAGATAAGGAGATTCAGAAGTTTAGAACTAAACTACTTTAATGAAAAATTAATATTAAAATAAAAATAAAGAAGAAAATAATGAAATAGATACAATATATGCAAAACCATATCAAGCTCCCAGGATGACAGTCACGTCACCGGCAGGCACTGGGGAAGTCCCAGACTGGACTCAGTGACGAATGGGAACTGGATTCCAGCTCTGGAGTCAGGAACACACGGATCGGGATCAAAGGTAGTTGAACAGACAGAGTCCTCTCTGGACGTCAGCCATCGCAGGAAGGGGACTGACCCTTTGATCCCTCAGCCTTTATACTGAGCATGGGGCAGATGGGATGGAATACCCCAGTTGGTCAGGTTTGGGTCACCTGTCCTGTCCACTCCTCCCCACCGACGTGACCCCTCTACGTTTTTTCCGTTTCCGACCCTCTAAGGCGGCAAATAACGAAATTGGCCGACCTTGGTTGTTATAGCAATAAGTATAAGCAAGGGCCTCCCTGCATACCGTTCCTTGGCATGGAGCACAAACATTGGTCTTATCACTCTGAGAACGAGCAGTTTTCTCCACAATATGCCGTTAATTTCAGAGAGTTAGAGGAGGCCTAGCTAGGATGTAAAGTTACAGAACAGAAAATTGGTTCGGTTTTACTTCAAACTGGGACACTGCCTCACAACAGGGGCACCTACGTCTCTTCCCTTCTTGCCAACAAAATCAAGAAAATTTGTCAATACACCTTGCTTACAAGTCCTCTGCCCTTATTATAAGTTATACGATGTGTTCAGAGAAGAGTACAGCATATAACTTTTCATTTACTACCAGGCATGGTTAGAAGGAGATGGGGAATTTTGTCATCAGGCTTTTCATTTGATACACACAGAACTGCTATCCTTTTTCCTTAACCAGTAATCTCAAGTTTGGTTAAAATCACAGCTCCTCACAAAACCCCCTTCTGAGGGTTTTTAAAATCAAATCACCCTGTCCAAAGTATATGTATTCAATGACCACATACAAAAATATGTCTTATAAAACTAACCTACATCAAAAATGGATGTTCGATTAGGAGTATTTCTGTCAAAAAGCATAGCTTATAGAGACTTTTCCTTCTAAAAGTGAAGAGAAAACAAAAGGACGTGGGGAAAATGCAAGCTTTAAACTATAACAGTTAACAATTAAACTTATGGGGAAAACATGGTAACTGTTGTAGTAGAAAACTTTAAAGTGAAGTAGAAAGCCAAGGAGGGAGGTTTAGCATAATAACACTTGTAGGCAAAATGATGTTTCTCATATGCTATTAGAGCATATGAAATCTCATGAGCTATGAGAGCATATTCCTTTTTTGAATGTCAAAATACTTGTCCTAAGACATTCATCCATCCATTTATTCTTTATTAATCTTTTCCTAATACGAGCAAGGATGAACTCTTTAATCTGTAGTTTGAGTTCACATTGTTATGACTTTACTTCCCCTCATGAATCCTGGCTTAATAAAAGACAAACCTAGAGGATTTACATCCAAAAATTCAAAAAATATAGGGATGGTCATATCTGTGTCTTTATAAAGGTTCAGGAAATTTGAGAGCACATCTCACTCAGGAGCTGTTAAATCATGAAAATTCAAATGAATACAAAGGTAACTCATTAATTACCAGGTCTTGATGGTTATGCAGTCAAATGAAGAAAATTCAGAAAAGTGGTTGGATCGAGTGAGGAGAATCATTGTGTACTGAAGAAAAACAGCAGTCAAGAGTGGAAAAATGCACAACAAAGGTATCTCTGGTAACTTTTAAAACCGAAGGGACCTGCTACAACAAAGAAGCTAGCAAAAATATGTAAAAAGAAGGACTGTATATCATGGTATACAAAAGAGGTAGCTTAGAAAAATGTCACCTCAAGCTGAGCTGTGACATACTACACAATTCCAAAGAGAAACCATCTGTATTAGGGAAACTTTAGCTACTTTATAAAATTCACTAGTAATCCCCAGTAACTTTTTGTCTGCATCAAGAAACTGAGACAGAAAAAGTGTTAAGTTGGCATTGTCTGGATGTTTGGTTTTCTTACACCCAGTAAGAAATAATTTTTTTTCTAGTTCTGTACAAAATCTCTTTGCCAGAAACATCCATCCCATGTCCTGCAACAGAAAACTGTGTCTTTGATATGGCTGCTGATATGGTGTTGGAGAGCCTTAGAAGCTGGACCTTAGTAGAACACACTGCAATACTTTTGGGTCACAGGAGCTTGTGCTAGACAAATATGTCCATAGACTAGAGGCAGGAATAATAACAGGGTTTCAGGTATTCACAGGATTCAGAACCCTATGAGGCTTAGCATGATGGGATCCAAAGCCAACTGTGAACGAACATTTAGATGTATTCCCTGCTCTAGATGCTGGATGAGTGTATGTGGGGGGGTGAATGTGAGCTTCGACACTCTTACTTGTGTCTGTGTGGGTGGGAGAAGACATCAGTCTACTATTAGTTCAGAAACTAATGCAGTCATTCGCATGTAATAATTCACAGAGTTATCTTGTTACATTTCCTGTGTAGCAGAAAATTGTACCCTTTCTGTTGTTTTCCATAAGTAGAGGGCTTTTCTCCATTTTCCTTTTCCTTAATTCCTCTTCCTCCCAAATGATAAATGCGCTCTCATTTTCACATGCACCCCTGCTCCCAACTCTCATTACAGTTCTGGCTGTGCTTTACATCTGGCAAGCTTAACATGTCACTCTCTGTCCTCAGAAACAAAGTGCACTGGAATACTCAATAAACCAAGAGAGTTATCCGACCTGTATTACCCGACAGACCCTGTGCATGTCATTTCTGTAAAGCAACTTGCATGCCTCTGCCAGCCAAGAGCCTTCACATATTCCCTCCATTTTGAAATAAGCATCCCTTGAGTAGCAGTATGTGCACCTTTATACATATTTTACCATCTACTCTTGTTTTAACTGAACCTAGACAATGTTCTTCTGACACTTGCAGACTTTAAAATATCTTTGACTGTCAGAGTCCCAGAGCTTTCAGATACATAGACATTGTGATGCTCTAAAACACATACAAAAAAGACAACTGGGTGTGAGCCGTAAATGGATTATGAATTTCAGAGAATTTTATCCAAGCACTTCAATGCTACTGGAATTCCTGACTGTCATTCATTCTACTAAAAGCAACAACCTTCCTTGCATCAGTGTGAGTGAGTTTTATAAAATTTAAACTAAGTTCTAACTACATTTAAACTGACATTCCACTGCTGAACTGCTGCTGTTGCATGGAGCAGAAACAGGCCACAAACAATTATCCATTCTAGAGTAAATTACATGGGCTACCAAAACCAGGTAAGCTACAGACAAAGGACACTTTAAACAGTGAATTTCTGTTCTAATATACTTTCTCTGCTTCTGCTTTAAAACAAAACGAACAAGCAAACAAAAACCCAAAGCAAACAAAAAAAAAAAATTAATGTTGAATTTTTTTAATTGTCACTCATCTTCCTCTACCAATGACTTAATCACTTTTGGATGTTGTGCCACATCAGACCATGCCAGACTTTAATTTGAGCTGCCCCACTCCTGAAATGGTGGGACACAAACTGAAAGTCCTCTGACTCTTCATGCCTGCTCTTCACACAGTTAGTGGGTGGAGAGGGGCAGGGGAATTTGGGCAGTGTCACTCCAGTTCTTTTGATAGAAGAGCTGAACAACAAAGGCACTTTTAAATTCACCTTTAAAAAAAATGCCTTCAGTTTAAAGTATGAGAGGGAAATAATTAAAATTAATAGGAGTTACAGTTATTACACAAATGTTCTGTGATTTCCTTCAAAATGTTAAAGCAAGGGAACAACAAGCTTGAAACACATATTCTTACATCTTATGTTATTTTTTCCTTTCCTCAAATATCATTTCAAGAAATAAGCTTCATCAATTTTGCTACAGATGTTTCTTAAGTAAATCACTAATTTACTTAATCATTTACTTAAGGTGCCTGCTGATTCAGGCACCTTAAACCACAAACCACAAGAAAATAAGCCACCAACAGAGGTAATCAATACAGAAATTTTTTATGACTAATTCTGTGGCAGAGGCTTGAAAGTGTATTCTCTCTATCATATAAGATGCATAGCCCACTGTTGAAAGCTCATTTGAAACTCAGACAAGGAAAAAAAAAAAAACAGACAACAAAAGGCTCTCTTCATTTCATTTGTCTTACTGTTCTACTTGCCTTTTTAATTTTCAGTTCTAGGGTTGTTTTATGTGTTGAGGAAATATTTAGCATTTTTAGTTAGTTAGATAGGTAGTTACACTGCATGTCATATTGATGAAACCATTGCTGCTGGACAGAGAATACTCCTTAGCATGATTATGTGTACTTTACTAGTTAATTTTGAGTCATGAGTGTTACTTGTGATATTTTCTATCCAAGATGCAAATATGATAATTAGAGAGGCAGAAAATAGGTGTCATTGTGCATATTATCCTCCTCTGCCTAGTCAAGTTCACAAAAAATTGTCAAAGTGCATATCCTGTTGGGAGCTCGGGTGTAACTGTAAGCTATTAATATGTCCAAGGACTTCCCCCTCTTCTGTTTTTTTCCTGTTCTTTTGCTGGTAATGATTTAGTACCAGTATCCATGTAGCCCAATAGTTTTTATTTGTCCTTCCCCATTCATAGTAAAAGGGTGGTCTGCTGCATTTTCGGTGTCTTTTCTCATGTAATAAAGAAATTATATGTTTATAGTTTCCCACACACTAGTTATTTGATTTGTACTTATAAATGCTAACCATGATAGCAGGAATAATGCTTCAGGCCTTGAAACCTCAGAACATCGGATTCTTCATGCAACAGCACCAGCAATCTCACCACATTAAAATCTGTCTTAAATGTTTCCTCTCTCCTCACCCTATTCCACACACATGAAACAATTTCATGTACTTCTGTTACAGGTTTGGACTTCTGGTTTGGGCACTGGCCATTCAGATAACCAAATACAACTGTTGAACCTGTCTTCATTGAGAAGCTTTCACTAGAGAGAATATGAGAATACAGTAAACTTGTATGTGATTTTGGAGGAAATGCTAGAATTAGTCTGTTAATATTCTGTCACAATGTCGCAGGCTGGGAACCATAGAAGTCTTGAAGAATTGAATATCTGTAGTCTTACTTATACCTAATTCCCCAGGAAACATTTCTCAGGCAGCCAGCTCTGCTGAGTACCCATACTCCTTGTTTTTCCTGGATTGGGTTTAAATCAGAATAGAATAGAATAGAATAGAATAGAATAGAATAGAATAGAATAGTTCCAGACCTACAACAATCATCTAGTCCAACTGCCTGATCACTTCAAGGCTGATCAAAAGTTAAAGCATGTTATTAAGGGCATTGTCCAAATAACTCTTAAACACTGGCGGGCTTGGGGCACCGACGACTTCTCTAGGAAGCCATTCAAGCATTTGACCATTCTCTTGGTAAAGAAATGTTTTATAGTGTCAAGTCTGATTCTCCTTTGTTGCATCTTTGAACCATTCCCATGTTTCTTATCACCAGATACCAAGAAGCAGAGATCAGCACCTCCCTCTCCACTTCCCCTCCTCAAGAAGCTGTAAAGAGCAATAAAGTTGCCCCTCAGCCTACTTTTCTCCCAAGTACACAAACCCAAAGTCCTTAGCTGCTCCTCTAAGGACATTGCTTCATGCCCTTTCACCAGCTTTTTACACTGGACACATTCAAGTACCTTAATGTCCTTCCTAAATTGTGGGGCGCAGAACTGGACATGGTACTCAAGGTGCGGCAATGTAAACACCAAGTACAGCATGATAATCCCATCTTTTGAACGGCTGGTGGCACTGTGTTTGAGGAAGCCCAGGATGCAGTTTGCTCTCTTGGCTGCCAGGGCACACTGCTGGCTCCTCTTGAGCCTGCTGTCAACCAGCACCCCCAGATCTCTTTCTGCAGGGCTGCTCCCCAGCCAGTTTACTCCTCTCCCAATTTATACTTGTTTCCAGTGTTACTTTGTCCTAGATGCACAATTCAGCATTTATTATTATTAAATTTCATGTCACTGATGATTGCTCAATGCTCCAATCTATCTCGATCTCTCTGCAAGGCCTCTCATCCCTTAAGAGAGTCAGAAGCACCTTCCAGGTAAGTATCATCAATAAACTTACTAATGGAACATTCAGTTCCTGCGTCTAGATCATTGATTAAAATGTTGAACAGAACTGTCTCTAGAGTTGATCCCTGAGAAATACTGCTAGTGACTGGTCACTAGTCAGATATAGCCTCATTCACTACAACAGTTGACCCCTGCTGTTTACCCAGTTCTTCACAGCTGGACAACTTGTTCAGAAGGCTACTGTGAGGGACAGTGTCAAAAGCCTTACTAAAATAAAGGAAAACTACATCCACCACCTTCCTTTCATCCACTGGAGGGTGACTTTATTGTAAAAGTATACTAAATTAGTTAAATAGGACTTTCCCTTTGTGAACCCATGTTGACTGTGCCTAATGATTGCATAGTCCTTCAAATGCCTTTCATTAGAACTCAGTATGTTCTCTGAAAGAAGGTAGATTTGAGGCAGCTTGTGTCAGCCACTCACATATGACTATACTAGTCTTTTTGGCTAGACTTTATTAGTCTAGAAATAGTCAGACATAATGTGTGTGCTAGGAAAGGTTAGAATAAATAGCAAATATGTCATAGCAGCCAAATCTCTTGAAGAAGCAAAATCTAAGCTCCAGACGCTTATATGATTTATGCCACTAGATTTGGGACCAGGCTTTGGGCCAAAAAGCTTTAAAAATTAATATGTTGAACCATATATTTAATTCTTCTATATTGTCACTTTTGCTGTTTCCTAAAGGTCTTCAATACATTTTCTGTAGGAAGGAATTTTTAAGCACTATTTATAATATTTTGTTAATGTTTTTTTTACAAATTAAAATATTTGAGCTAAAACTTTAGTTACAAAATGGATTTTAGTCACTGTAATTTTCAAATGGTCACAGACAGGATACCACATATCATCTTATTTAATAAGATGATTCATTTATATTAATATAAATGAACTTTGCTGTTCAGACCATAATGTTGTGCATGATGTTTAATTCTGAAGATGGTTATGGGTTAAAATTCTAAAAAAATGCTTTCTTTTCTCAGGGCATTAAATAAACAGAAACAGTGGCTGTCTGTCTTGATGTGTCAATAGGGTTCTTTATAAATTTTTTACATCTTTAGAGACAAATGAAACTAGAAGAGACATTGACTTGAGATGACATGTTGCAGTCATATCAGTGACCATATAATAATAAATAATATTAAACATTAATTACAAATATTAACAAGTTGCTAGACTTATGATCAAGAAATTAACCTAAGTGCCTTGAAAAGTAAGACTTTTAAGATGTTAGAAATCTATCTTAAGGTCTTCTGCAATGAGAAGCATTTGCTTACTTCACTACTCTATCTGACTTTCATAAGTCCTTGGGTTTGATGGTAGAGAGTATGTCTTCTGAAAGCGAGTCTGATACTTTGATTTATGAAAATGTTGTAGAAATAAAACAAAAAGAAGAAGAAAAATGGGTCACCCAGAGGAATGATACACAGCAGTGTAAATGTAGGGGGACAAGCCAGATATCCTGAAATATACATCATGCTCTGAGATAAACAGTCTTTCTCTTTTTTCTTACAGATGAAAGAATACAGTGCAGAGTCACCTGATTCACACACTCAGCATACCAGCAGCATTGTTAATATAACTGAGGTTGAGCGAGACTGACTTTGCAGAGGTAGCATTGTTTTGTGTGTTGGATTTGAAGCAGCGTCCTGTGGATGTATATATTGCATGTAGGGCTTTACTGTGAAAAAATTGAGGAAATTACTCTTTAGAAGTAGAAGGCAGAGTTTTGTAGGAATACATTCAAGCCAAGCAAAAATAAAGCCTATGTGACACCTTGGTGATGAATAAGCCTTGCTCAAGTTGTAAGCCTTGGAGTGAATTTCAACCTCAGCAAACAAATGATGAATGGGCAATGTCATCTAATTGTTTTTGGTTTTGAAAGATCAAAATGGTAAGGCACAGTTCAGGAGTGAACTACACAAACATTGCTATCAGGAATACAGTTTTAGAAAAGTGAATATTTACCAGGCATGCCAGGGAGAAAGCTGGTCACTAAATGCACAGAAGTGACAGCCCCTGTCTCTCCTTCTCCCCACCCCTGAGAAACACTACATCTCCTCCCAGCCCCACCCCCATCAAAATATAAATTCCAAGATGAATCAATCAATCATTGAGGACTAAAATATAGGGTCTGTAGAAACACTGAAGGCTTTGTATGCTTTATTTGTAAAGTCAGCTCAATATGTGAATTGCAAAAATATGAATTACCTAATCATTCACTAAAATGAAAAAATAGCAGAAAAACTCTCCTTATTGCAGCCAATAGTTGTAAGTAATACTTTGCGCATCAGAAAACAGAGAGGTTTTAAAACTTTATTCATTCATTAATCTTATATTTTTTTAATGATGTGAAAGGGACAAAAATGAAATTTTAAGCCTTAGTCAGGCACCCCTGAACTCTGATAAAGGAGATAATACATTTATTCCTGAGATGGAATTGTGTTCTATTTTGAGTCTGCTCACAGAAATGTGAGCCTTTCCATCCAGAAAAGGCATTCTATTCTGGCAATACTGTCAGAAAATGCCCATCTAAAGTGAGTCACATTTAGGAGTGGTTGTATTTGCTGACATGTTTGAAATGTGTCTGCAAGTAAGCATGTTTACAATATGTCCTTTGTTTGTGAAGTAGTACAGAACCACCAGAAAGTTGTGGCAAGAAGAGATGCAAAATTGGCCAGTATAAATGGAACATACCAAGAAGAGCAAGGTTATAAAGTAGGCATCGGAAGCTGTTGTTATGCAAGAGATGGCTTATGACATGCATTTTGTCAGCTGAGATTCTGTGATGAAATTCATGATTCAAATCCAAGCACTCGGTAGTAAGTGCTGCAAATTATTTGCTTGGGGTAATGGGGTGAATCATGAGTATATTCAACCCCCTGTCACTGTGTAAAACATCAGAAACTTTGTCCTCGATCTAGAATATGTGAACTAATAGAACTGCCCCTGAAAGAGCCCTGTTGGATAAGGGATCATTCTTTACTTATTTGGACTGGAAGATTGGCTTATATTAAAAGCAAACTGTCTACTGCTTTACCCAGGGGACATCTGACAAATTCATATTAAAGGGACTGTGTTATTTTGTAACTATTAGAATAGTATAATGTAAAGTAATATTTTTTCAATAAGGCAAATGCATATTTTTCAAATTTATGAATGTAATTTTTTTTCATTGTTCTATTTTTATTAACACATTTACTTGACTTTTAAGATTTATATATTTTAAGAATTCACTATGTACCAGACATGACAATGGAACAGGGCAAACAACAGAAAGACTACAGTTACAGTAATAGCTTACTTTGGGAAGCACAAGACCATGAAATCTATGGAATAAAAGCGAATTGACAGAAATTAAACCAGTCTGATATAGTTTAGTGGAATCAGTTATTGAAATCTGATTGCTGGAGTGATCAGAGACCAAAAAAAATTTTAAAATTTGCCACCAGTACACAAAAAACCACATTCAAAATGCTGAGGATTGCAAAAAGGAAAAGGAAGAAAGACAAATGGAATGAATATGAGAAATAAATTATAGCTGAAACACCCTCCATTTTCCAGGAATAATGACTAAATCGTTGGAGAGTGGGTAAGATTTGTCCTTGGGTATTGTATTTGTATTTCTTACTTTTCTTTTGGGCTTAATATTGTCTCTTTTCAATATTACCTGTTTCATATCAGAAACATATTCTGCAAGTTGCTGAATAATCTGACACCTAAATGTGTGCTTGGTATACTGGAAAAAAAAAAAAAAAAAGGATTAGCAGCAGCATAAACAAAACAAACAAGCAAATAAGTATTTTAAAGCTAAGAACTCCAAAAATAAGGTCAAGCACAGTCACCAAACATGTTCCCAAGAGGAATGGAGGTTAAAAAAACAGACTGCTGGAATACTTTTTCTCAAGTGAGCAAGATGGGGCAGGGAAAATGTAAGAACGGATAAGAGCAATGATGATTATCCAGTGCTACTAATTCAAACTGGATTGCAAGGTATTTGTCTGGCCACTAGTACTGAGGTTTTTAAATCCTGCCTATCCAGAAACTTAGCCTAGAATAAGACAGATTGTGACAATTTGTGTTGTTCTAGCTAGACTATGTTTGAAAAAAAAATTATAAAGAAGGAACTACAGTGAGAAACTGCTAAAACAAGAGATGTAGTTTTTTGGACTGTCAGATTTATTATACAAAAAATATTAAATATAGTCTCTAGACTATGATATAGTACATTGGAAAACAGGAAATTGATTCTAGCTGTTCTGTCCATTCCCTGTGGTAGCTACTGTTCAATATCCACTTGCAAGTGTTAAATTTCACCTTAGGTGGGATGCCACATAATTTCTAGTGTATATAAAGTAAAACATATATTTAATATAAAAGTTAAGGTGTATTGACATTTCAGAAATTTTATGAAGATGCAAACTGCTTATGGTTAAATTTCATAATGGGAACATACCTCAGATTGAGCACTTTTACGGATATGTATTGTTCAAATTTTATCACAGTTATGTAAGTACCTGGGTATAAAGCAGAGCTTTCAT
Organism: Numenius arquata; assembly: GCF_964106895.1. Taxonomy (NCBI): domain Eukaryota; kingdom Metazoa; phylum Chordata; class Aves; order Charadriiformes; family Scolopacidae; genus Numenius; species Numenius arquata. Next base: position 33,868,983 of record NC_133616.1, on the reverse strand, counting down.
CTTACTATACTTGTTTGTTTTCAGATGTTGACCTCATTTTCAGCCGACTTGAAAGTACTGGGGTGGTTAACCTTGGCTGGTCACCAGGTGTTCACCAAGCGGCTCTGTCATTCCCCCTCCTCAGCATGACAGGGGGAGAAAATAAGATGAAAAGCTCACAGCTCGAGAAGAGGACACGGAGATCACTCACCAATTACCACTGCATGCAAAACCAGGCTCAACTTGGGGAAGACTAATTTAACTTATTGCCAATTAATACCAGAGTAAGATAGGGAGAAATAAAAAGAAAACTAAAATCACTTTCCTCTCACCCCCACCTTCATCCCAGGCTCAAATTCACCCATTCACTCCTAACTCCTCTGTCTCCTTCTCCCATCTCAAGTGGCGAAGGAGGGTGTAGGGGTTGAGGGTTGTGGACCGTTCACAGCATTTTGTCTCTGCCACTCCTTCCCCCCCACACTTTTCCCCTGTTCCACTGTGGAGTCCCTCCCATGGGCTGCAGTCCTTCAAGAACTGCTCCAGCATGTGTCCTTTTCTATGGGGTACACTTCTTCAGGAACAGACTGCTCCAGCATAGACCTCCCACAGGCCTCAGTTCCTGCCAGAAAATTTGTTACTGCATGGGCTCCTCTCCGCAAGCCTGCTCCTGTGTGGGTTTTCCATGGGCTGCTGCTTCCTTCACGGTACTTCCATCTGCTGTGGCATGAGGTCCTCCATGGGCTGCTATCCAGGCTGGTTAACTGCTTTGGCATGGTCCCCTAAGGGCTGTAGGGGGACCACCTGCTTCGTCATGGTCTTCTCCACAGGCTGCAGGGAAATGTCTGCTCTGGCACCTGGATCACCTCTTCCCCCTCCTTCTTCACAGATCTTGGTTTCTGCAGGGCTGTTTCTCTCATGTTTTTCTCCTCTCTCAAAGCTATTGTGCAAGTGTTTTTCACCCCTTCTTAGATATGTTATGACAGGTGCAAAACCAGCACCACTGATGGGCTCAGCTTCGCGCAGCAGCAGGGCCACTTCGGAGCTGTCTAGAACTGGTTGTGTCCAACATCAGGGCAGCTCCTGGTTCTTCTCACAGATGCCACCACTGCAGCTCCTGACTTCCTCCCCCTGCTACCAAAAACCTTGCTGCATAAAAGCAATACAGCTAGACAACCACACTGATTTCCAGTTCAATCTTTCATTCAACCCATTTGATCCTAAACTGGGGGCTTAGGCTAATATTGTTGAGTGATCCATCTGAATCTAGGCAAACTTTGAGAATTCACTCCTTCCCAAGTTACACAAGGTGCTGTACTTAACAGTGGGGCAGTATCCTATAAGAAACAACAATTTACAAACAAGTTGTGACATACTTATTGTCTCTTCTGGTTGCAGCAGATTTTCAAGAAACAACACTGGTATGGGAGAAGCTGAGGTACATAAGCCGGGGAAATATTGCTGATAAACATAAGGAATCTTTCACTGTTCAATTCCATCTCTTGTGCTATACAAGCAATACAGTGACTTGACTTAGTAGCCAACATAGTGGATTCATAAACTTACCAGTGCTTCAGTAGCAAACTAGAAAATCTATAATGTTTAACAAGGCAAATGCTGGATCTGGTTCTCTGGAACTAAGAAAACATGATTGTTGAATTGACTAATGATATGAATCTAGGACAGGCAGTAATGATTTAGAAAAGCATTATTTCATAATAGCACTTAAGTACTGACAGAAACATAAGCTAAATTAATGAAGAATATTATGAAATTCTACACTCAAGAAATTCCAGACCATGGAAAGTAGGCAGATATGTAGTTTGAAAGACAGAAAAGGAAAGGAGTAATATTTATAGTAATACAGTGATATTTATAGGTTGTCACAAACAGCTCTAATAAATTTCATCACATCAAATTGTTTCCAAAGAGCAAACATTATGCTGAAATGTTATATGAAAAACACATGATCTTTTATACTTGGCCTGATGCTGTTAAAACTTTAGTTGTGTCCAGTTTGGGTTATTATAGTTCAGGAATGGCAACTTATTCAAATATTCTATTCAAAATAAACTAACAAGTTTATCAAACATTTTAAAAATGAAACCTATCACAAAATAACAGGTTTAGTGTGATTGTGAAGACCAGAAATTCCTCATATTAGGAATGTAGCACTCAGTATTGAGAAATGAAATATTTACTGGGATGGTGAAAAAGGGCAGGAGACACAGATACTATAACCAACTAGTTATGAGTAATACAATTCATGCTGTGCAAGTGTCTTCTATCTAAAGGAATTCCTTCTTAGCAAGCTTTGGAGATTTTGTGGCCTAACAAAGATATCAAGCTGTTTCTAAGCCAGGAGTTCAAGAGCACACTGGAAGTCTGGGACAGCCAGCCCTGAAGCCTTTGATTTTAGAGAGTTGAAGGGATATCCTCTTGGTTTAGTTAATTTTTTGTTTGTGCTTGTTTGTTTGCTTTGGTGGTGAAGGTAGTGGTAGGCTTATAAATTTTAGAATATATATTTATCTCAATAATGGCAGCAGTAGTAGAAAGAGAAAGGAATATTTCATACAATGTCTCGGAGACTGCTTCTTTGAAATGGTGCTTCATAAATAGACCTGGACTGAGGCACTCCAGAAAGCAAGAGGGACATGACTTGAGTCGGGGTGTTTACAGCTTTCCGATGTGACTGCAAGAACACTTTCTCAGACAGCAGTAAGAAAGAAAATACTTGAGAAAAGGAAGGAGTGGAAGCTCTTATATGTGGATGCCTCTTTTTTCTGACTGGAATGGTAATAGCAGTTATCAGTGGAGTACCCACATATGGTTATTGCTAATTCCTCAGAAACCATTCACAGTATGTTGTCAAACAATCCCGTGTTTTCTAGTAGATCTAACAGTTTCTCTGGGGGAGTTCTGGACAGTCCACTTAAGAAGAAAAAGGGTGTCATATCTGAGTAAACAGGGACTCATCTGACTCAGAAGATGATTTGCTTCAGCAACATTTCCAAAACTGTGCAGTCTTTCTAATGTATTTCAAACCTACCAGTAATGTTTCTGATAACAATTCATAGGAACTAAATCACTTGTTCCTAATCTATAAGAAGAGATTCCTTTTAGGTGAAGAATTTTTTTTCAATTTTGGGATATTTTTTAAGGCTAGTGAGGAAAAGAACCTGTATGAATAACTGCAATAACTTTGGCTTAATTTTTCTAAACCTCTTTCCCTGCAGACAATATAATTTACTGTTAGGCAATGCTTTTAGCTAGGCTAGTGAAAAAAAAATACACTGAGTTTGGAGAAGCAACACTTTGCTAATCCATCATAATGAAGTAGATAATGCAAGCAGTAGCCTGAATTTATATTAACTCAGAAAGAAGAATGTGTCCATATGTGCTATATGGAACTGGGTGTCCAGAATGTCTGTTTCTCCATTTCTGAAGTTTATGCCTAAAAGCACCCAAAAGAGTATAAATTCCCTCCAGGTGAAAGGGTAAAGGTCCTCTCTTCACATCACTAGTTTATTTATTCGAATTTATTATTGGGAAGGGTTGCTGAGAATGTAGTTATTCTATATGTTTATAACTCACTTTATTAAATTAAGCCCTCCCAAGACAATATGAAAAAAGAAGTTGTTTGATTATTTATTTATTTATCCTAGGGCTGCATTAAGCAGTGTAGTGATTGAAAAAGAAAATGTTATTAACACCAATCTGATCAAATCTGATCAGTATAACTGTAGAAAGCTTTCCATCAATATGGGGCAATATATATAAATTTATATAAGCAATATCTATTAATATACATATATATATAGAAAACAAAACATCAGGTTTTATTTTGGTTTTAGAAAAAGGTTTTGATTGATAGGCTGTGAATCATTAAATCAGTCTCCATGTAAAATAAAAATATGATTCTCTCCCAGGTATCTCCATCTCATTGCCACGGAGACGAGCTTCAGGGCAGGTAAGACTGCGCTGGGGAAGGATCTGCCGCAAAAAAGGCCGACGAGAAGCTCTTTTTGGGGCTTTTTGAAGCCGGGACAAGCCCCCTGCTTGTGCTGGGGCTGACAGCTGGTGGGAGGTGCTGCTGAGGGAGCAGGGCACAGAGCGAGCACCTCGTGCTTTTCTGTGTGACCCAGCATGTGCCTCCGCAGTCTGTACAGCAGGGTACTGAGCCTCTACCAGTGTACGAGGTAAGTTCAATCCCTCTAAGTAGCCAGAGGACTAGGGGGCTCATCCCAACTGACCTTCGAGTCACAAGGTATCAGTTGCTTGTAGAGATCCAGCCATGGTTGCTACCCGGTCAAAGATTGTTAGAAAAACTGTGGGCACCCAGACAGAAGCCTCATGCAAACATGTGGGAGTTCAGGCCTCTGGCTACAGAGAGTGCCGGGGCCTGGCTCTTGCGATGGAGCATAGGGGAGACAACACCTGTATCAGATGTGAACAGGTGAATGATCTGCTCAGCCTGGTGGCCGAGCTGAAGGATGAAGTGGAGAGGTTGAGGAGTATCAGGGAGTGTGAGAGAGATTGACTGGTGGGCCCGCTCCCTGAGATTAAGGGAACAGGTTGAGGCTCCACATAAATCAGAGAACCCCCTCCCCTCTTGTCACCAAGCAATAGGAGGAGATTTCAGGGAAGAGGGGGAATGGAAACAGGTCCCTGCTCGGGGAAGCAGGTGAGCCCCCTCCCACCTCCCCAGTTACCCTTGCAGAACAGGTATGGAGTCCTGCAGGAGGAACTGGCTGTTGGAGAGGAAGATAGTACACCCAGGCTGGAGAAATCAGATAGAACAAGTCACCATAGACCCGGCATCACTACTAGCTCCAAAAGGAAAAGCAGATGGGTCATTGTTGTGAGTGACTCTCTACTGAGGGGGGCAGAGGGACTAATATGCCGCCCTGACCCACTTCACAGGGAAGTCTGCTGCCTCCCTGGGGCACGGGTTAGGGACATGTTGGAAAAACTCCCTGCCCTGGTAAACCACTCTGATTATTACCCCCTGTTAGTATGTCAGGTGGGTAGTGAGGAAGTGGGTAGAAGGAGGACAAAATCAATTAAAAGAGATTTTAAAGCCTTGGGACGGCTGCTTAAGGGATTACGAATGCAAGTTGTGTTCTCCTCTATCCCTTCAGTGGCAACTATGAATGAGGAAATTAATAGGAAGAGGCAACAAGTCAACTCGTGGCTCCGAGACTGGTGTTATCAGCAGGGTTTTGGGTTTTTTGAGCATAGGCAGCTATATGAGACACCTGGCCTGCTGGGGGCGGGTGGGATGCACCTGTCCCAGAGAGGGGAAAGACTTTTGGGGCAGGAGTTAGCAGGGCTCATTGGTAGGGCTTTAAACTACATATGAGGGGGGATGGGGAACTAACTGGGCCTGTCAGGATTAAACCCAAGGGAAGCATGCCAAGGCTTGAAGGATGCTGGGCTAGTGAGAACTCTCGTTCTGCTATTTCATTTGAGAAAAGGGATAGACATTTAGAAATTTCTGATTATGAACAATGGGAAAACCCTATCCTGAAAGGGGAAAAGGGTACTAGGCCAGGAGTTAACAAAGCTCATGGACAGAGCTTTAAACTAGAGGTGGAGGGGGATAAAACCAGGGCCACTGATAATGAGCCTGGGGGTAAAGGGCCAAGGAAGGGGGTGAAATCGGGAGCCTAGCTCAAGTGCATCTACACTAATGCACGTAGCATGGGCAACAAACAGGATGAGCTGGAAGCCATTGTGCAGCAGGACAGCTATGACGTAGTTGCCATCACGGAACTGTGGTGGGATGACAGTCACAACTGGAATGCTGCGATGAGTGGCTATAAGCTCTTCAGAAGGAATAGGCAAGGAAGGAGAGGCGGGGGTGTGGCTCTGTACATTTGGGAGTGTTTTGACTGTATAGAGCTAGATTCCAGTGACGATGAAGTTGAGTGTTTGTGGGTAAGGATGAAGGGGAAGGCTAACAAGGGGGATTTTGTGCTGGGAGTCTGCTATAGACCACCCAACCAGGATGAGCAGGTTCATGAAGTATTCTATAAGCGGCTGGTGGAAGTCTCACAATCACCAGCCCTTGTTCTAGTTGGGGACTTCAACCTATCGGACATCTGCTGGAAATATAACACAGCACAGAACAGGCAGCCTAGGAGGTTCCTTGAGTGTATGGAAGATAGATAGCTTCCTGACACAACTGGTAGGATTGCCTACCAGGGGAGGTGCCTCGCTAGACCTGCTTTTCACAAACAAAGAAGGACTAGTGGGAAATGTGGAGGTCAGAGGCCGTCTTGGGCTTAGCGATCATGAAATGGTCAAATTTTCGATTCTTAGTGAGGTAAGGAAGGGGGTTAGCAAAACCTCCACCTTGGACTTCCAGAGGGCAGACTTTAGCCTGTTTAGAACGCTGGTTGGGAGGGTCCCTTGGGAGATAATCCTGCGGGGCAAAGGGGTCCAGGAAGGCTGGATGCTCTTCAAGAAGGAAATCCTAAAGGCCCAGGAGCAGGCTGTCCCCATGAGGCGCAAAATTAAAGGGAGGGGAAAAGGGCCGGCCTGGATGAACAAACAGCTTTTGATGGGACTTAGGGGAAAAAAGGAAGGTTTATCACCTTTGGAAGAAGGGACAAGCAACTCAGGAAGAGTACAGAGATCTTGTTAGGTTATACAGAGAAAAAATTAGGAAGACAAAAGCCCAGCTGGAACTCAACCTGGCCATTAATATAAAGGACAACAAAAAAAGTTTTTATAAATACGTCAACAAAAAGAGAGTTAGGGAGAATCTCCATCCCTTACTGGATGCTGGGGGAAACACTGCGACCAAGGACAAGGAGAAGGCTGAGATACTTAATGCCTTCTTTGCCTCTGTCTTCAATAGTCAGACCAGCTATCCCCAGGGTGTTCAGCCTCCTGGGCTGGAAGGTAAGGATGGAGAGCAGAACAACCCCCCTGTAATCCAGGAGGAAGTAGTTAATGATTTGCTTACGCACCTAGACACACATAAGTCCATGGGGCTGGATGGGATTCACCCAAGGGTACTCAGAGAGCTGGTGGGAGAGCTCAGCAAGCCTCTCTCCATTATCTATCAACAATCCTGGTCAACAGGGCAGGTACCAGACGACTGGAGGGTGGCCAATGTGACGCCCATCTACAAGAAGGGCCGGAAGGATGATCCGGGAAACTATAGGCCCGTCAGCCTGACCTCGGTACTGGGAAAGATCATGGAGAGGATCATCTTGAGTGAGCTCTCACGGCAAGTGCAGGGCAGCCGAGGGATCAGGGCCAGCCAGCATGGGTTTATGAAAGGGAGGTCCTGCTTAACCAACTTGATCTCTTTCTATGATCATGTGACCCGCCTTCTCGATGCGGGGAAGGCTGTGATGTTGTCTACCTGGACTTTGGTAAGGCCTTTGACACCATCCCCCACAGCATTCTCCTGGAGAAGCTGGTGAATCATGGCATAGACAAGTGTACTCTTCACTGGGTAAAAAACTGGATGGATGGCCGTGCCCAGAGAGTTGTAATTCATGGGGTGAAGTCCAGTTGGCAGCCGGTCACCAGTGGTGTCCCTCAGGGCTCAGTTTTGGGGCCGGTCTTGTTTAATATCTTTATTGATGATCTGGATAAGGGGATTGAGTGCACCCTGAGTAAGTTTGCAGATGACACCAAACTAGGTGGGAGTGTTGATCTGCTTGAGGGTCGGCAGGCTCTACAGAGGGACCTGGACAGGTTGGATCAATGGGCTAAGGCCAATGGGATGAGGTTTAATAAGGCCAAGTGCCGGGTCCTGCATTTCAGTCACAACAACCCCAGGCAACGCTACAGGCTCAGGGAAGAGTGGCTGGAAAGCTGCCCAGCAGAAAGGGACCTGGGGGTATTGGTGGACAGCCGGCTTAACATGGGCCAGCAGTGTGCCCGGGTGGCCAAGAAGGCCAACAGCATCCTGGCCTGTATCAGGAATAGCGTGGCCAGCAGGAATAGGGAAGTGATCGTGCCTCTGTACTCGGCCCTGGTGAGGCCTCACCTCGAGTACTGTGTTCAGTTCTGGGCCCCTCACTACAAGAAGGACATTGAAGTGCTGGAGCGTGTCCAGAGGAGAGCCACCAAGCTGGTGAGGGGTCTAGAGAACAAGTCATATGAGGAGAGGCTGAGGGAACTGGGCATGTTTAGTTTGGAGAAGAGGAGGCTGAGGGGGCACCTCATTGCCCTCTGCAACTACCTGAAAGGAGGTTGCAGAGAGGTGGATGTTGGCCTCTTCTCCCAAGGGAATAATGACAGAACCAGAGGAAATGGCCTGAAGTTGTGGCAGGGGACATTTAGATTAGATATCAGGAAGAATTACTTTACTGAGAGAGTGGTCAGGCACTGGAACAGCCTGCCCAGGGAGGTGGTGGAGTCTCCATCCCTGGAGGTATTTAAGAAACATGTAGACATGGCACTTCAGGGCATGCTCTAGTGCCCGAGATTGTTGGTTTGTGTCTGTTTGTAGGTGGGTGTGGTGTGCGGTTGTGGGTGTTTGTTTTGGTTTGGTTTTGGTGTTTGGTGTTCTGGGATTTTTTGGTGGGTTTTTGTTTTGTTTTGTTTTGGGTTTTTTGTGGGTTATTTGTTTGGTTTTTTTTTTTGTTGGTTGGACTCGATGATCTCAAAGGTCCCATCCAACCAAAAATATTCTGTGATTCTGTGATTCTATGATTTTTTCTATAGAGTTTAAGTGTGTGTTGATTCATTTATGTGTTATTCCCCAGGGAATTTAATTCTTTAGATGGGGTTCTAGTTATTGTCGTGACCACATATAAATCTGTTTATCAGTATAATGCTAGGAATTTGTGGTTTTGGATCATGGGTTAAGCAAGATTGCCTATTGTAATCTGATTGCAATTGCAAACTTTAAGCATTATATTTTCAGGCGTGGCCTGTTTTAAAATTTGCAAGTTTTTTTTAAGAACACTTTTCACAGGCAGTTGCTACATTAAATATTTTTCCATTTTTTATGGTTATATTCTTACCTAAATCCCAAAAACTAATGCATCAATTTACTTTACTTCTCGTACTTAAAGTGCTGTACTGTTTTAAACATTAATAGCTGTAGAATGGGAAGGTATAAGTAGCTAAGATGGAATTTAATTGATTAACCTGATATCATGTTTCATTTCCATAGTGACTACCTATCTGCTTATAATATTTTGAAAGTAGTCATTCACTATGCCCCCTTTGAGAAACAGTATTACTAATTCAAAAATACCAAAATAATCCTCTTTTATTTTATACTGAAAAACTGTGGTGCAATTTAGAAGTAGAAGAACATGGTGTTTTTTAAATTAGAATTGTACAGAAAATACCTTTGACACAATCTTCCTTAATGATTACAATTTTAAGTATTGTTTTTAGAGCACAAAGAAGTACAAAGTAAAAGAAAAACTTTAAAGATCCCTTATAAGCTCAGACTTTCTACGCAGACTTTCTACCCAGCAACTGGGTACACAAGTGGAACTCTGCTGTTGGAGTTTGTTTAGAAAGTCACCAGGAATGTATTGTAATCCATGTGAATCTTATTTTTACTGCCAATTTAGGTCTTGCAGCTCTTGCAGGTCAACCTATTTTATTATTTCCATGCCTGCAACCTTCCCAGCTGTGTGGGTGATTCAGCAAGTGGTATACTTCCCTCCCAATCAGTAAACAAACCAAGTTGTAGTCACTGTGCAACCAGAGAGGCCATCTTTCAAATAAGACATATGAACAAGGTTATGATTGCTTGGTAATTTGTAATACCTCACAGGACATGTTGCAAACCTGGGAACTTTGTTTCTTTTGTCTGAGGCTTAGCTTTCTAGGACTGCAATCGATATTGAATTTTGCTTAACATTTTGTAAAATTTTGCTGAATGAAAATAGCAAAGATATTTGTATTTGTCACCATTTTAGGTGTATGTGGCCTTATTTCTGTGTTATGAAGGACACACATGTGAACATCTCTTTCTTCCTGTAAAAAATGTTGACAATCTCATTTCTCTGTTTATCTTAACCATTGCTTTAATGTTGCTTTTCTTTTGACTTTACACTGAACCTGTACTTTTCTTTCTTCAGCATACAATAAAACACTTAATCCATTAAAAATGTGTTAACTCTGAAACCTTAGTCAAAATTCAGTATTTGTAGTTATAATTTGGCTATCCAATATCTTGTACTCCTACAATACTTGCAACTGTTTAGATATCAAAAGCCTCCAAGAACCTTAAATAAAGACATTAAATTGAAATTGAAACCTACTAGTAATATCTTCAGGTTAATTTTTTTTTTGTAATCTGCTAAACATTTCTTTACGATTGTATTTTAGTATTACAACATGCTTGTAAGATGGGGAGGTAAAATAATCTCAATTACATTGACACAAGTGAAACCTTCCACGCAGTTTCACAGAGAGCTCGAACTCTGAATAATTTCAGCTAGCCTCAGACGTAGCTCTTCTCTTAAAGGTTTAAACTTCAGATATTTCTCCTGCAATTCCATCTGCAAATTGTTCAATTGCATACCAAAGCCATTAGGTGGGATTGATTCACAACACTTTTCATATTGTTAAAAAGAAACCGTATTTTACCTGAGAAGCGGCACAACACTGGTGATGGGTGAAGCGCCTCTTTCATTATATGTTCCTTAGAGACTACATAGCTAAAAAATGTGATAACAGTTTCCCTAATCATCTTACTGTAAAGCAGGTTTTGTATCATTCTTGCATCATTTTTCCCTCTTTATGTTTTCCCTTCCATGTTTCCATAACATTTTAAAAGTATGTCAATGAAATAGCTATTTCAATAGTGTTCCTTGCAGTGCTATGTATTAAAAACAACTCTGACATGTTCAAAGTCCTCCCTCACTTTTATAGAAGAAAGCCACTGTGTTACTCTGAAGTTTAGATTCTCCCTAATGTCCTCCTCAGTACTAGAGCTTTCTATTTGTACAATCTATATTTAAAGTTTTCTGTGTTCTTTTTTTAAATTTATTTATTAGCATGACATTTCCCAACTAAAAGGATTAATGCAATACTGGAGACAATTGCTAATTACAGATCAGAGGTGTGAATGATCTCTTTGTAGTGAATTGGTGAATAATTACTTCTTCATCTGAATTTTTCCAATAACAAATCTTTATTTTCCTTGCAATTAGTAGTTGCATATATTTTATAGAATTTGTATGAAAAACAGACTTTGTGAGATTCTATGGAGTTTTTCTTAGTAGATAATATCCTCCTTGTTTATTGAAAAGTACCATGAAAGCATTTTTTAGTATTAATCCTTAAAACACTAATCAAGCATTTAACTAATGTTTAAAACAAGTCCTTACATTTCATATCCATATTTGGGTGTATGGCACTAGAGTGAGAAGTGACAATCCAAAACCTTTTTTATAGATAACCTGGGATATTCAGGGATGAATGGCAGCATGATGATAATTTTTTTCTAGCTGTATTTTCTACCCTTGTTTCATAGTTATTTAGGCAAATAGATAACTCACCACGTAAAATTAGTATAGATTTAAAATAATAATTGAGGAAATTTGATTTTAAGATATCAATAAATGTCAATATTTTGCACATAGATATCTGGCTTTTGGGATTATCTTGTAGCACTTCTTTAGCTAGGTAAGTACATCTTCCCTATTGTTCTAATGTTAAACCCAAAGGATGCATCATCTGTCAGTAAAAGTTCAATATAAACCTGCTAATTTTGTTTCCTTTCATTCACTGTGGAAGCAGAGCACAAAACAGTCCCTCTGGCATGTTCATCAAAACTGTGATCTTGCTGATTAAAATACAGAGAAACTATCGTTTTCCTTTTATCTGCACTCCATATCTTTTTTGTTTGAATCTCATTAACACTATTTTTCTACTCTCTCTTTAGCACTGGTGGTTTTTTGATTGTTTGTTTTTGTTGTTTGTTGGGGTTTTTTTTCTTCATTTACAGGAAACTAATTAAACAGACACAACTAAAAATATTGCATATAGATTTCTCAGGTAACTTCCTGTGGTAATATCTGAAGTTCATCTTCCTAGTATTTATGTAGGCTTCTATCATAAATTGAAGATAAAGTACAAAATTTGGTGTCTTTTAAAACTGCATGTCTTTTATGCAAAAATCATCAGTTCTTAAATATTTTTGAATGTACCATATCTGCTTTTGAACCTTTTTTCCCTCTGCTCCTCTGTTTTTACTGTTAAGATTAGAAAGATTTTAAAAAGTTATTTTTATGTCTTTTTTTTACTCTTGTGAATTTACCATCTTTTTAACAGTATATTCTACAAGATGTTTTTTGTATATATATATATTTATATATATAAATAGTCAGCTTTTTTTTACATATTTCTTCATCAGGCTGTTTATTTTAGAAGCATCCCATTTTGGCCAGGCTCCAAGTGCCACATTTCTGCATGTAGTCCCACCACATTATCTTAACAGCATTATACTTCTCTTACATTGGAAGTAAGACATCAAGTCTATGATCTTCTTCCAAATTATGATCAAACAGATATGTTTCAGTAATATATTGTTCTCCAATAATCATCCAAAGATTGAACTAGATACACATAAATTATCCATCTATGTGTATATGTATATGTGTATTTATATACAGTTGTAGATGTGTATGTGTATGTATATGCTTATATAGGGTAAACATCACTTCCACAGTACTATATCCTGGCGTTTTTTATGAATGTCCGAATGTCCGTCTTTCTTGGCAGAAAAGAGACATTTGAATTTTAGGATCAAAATTGACAGAGGTGAATCTGGTTTTCCTCCACTTCTTTCTTGTGAAATCAATCCAAATAATTTTTACAATAAAACTTAAAGAAAAGAAATTGTTATGCTCAACTCTCTTTAAGACCTTGAATTCGCCAAATGCGAAAAGGACAACCTGTGTTGAATATTTTTGTACTTATTAAAGTAAAATTCTTTCTTAACCTGTTTATCTCATCTTATCTCTTAAAAGTTTGGCATCCAATTACCGCTATGAATGTGAAAAAGCATATATTTTTTCAAATCAATACATTTATTTATTTAACGCACAGTCACAACAAAGAATTACCTATTGACCAGTAAGCTAGACCTCATAGAATTTTCTGTAACTTTGATACAACTTGGCTTACAATAGTCCCCAAAGACCTTGTTATCATTAAATAACAAGAGTTAAGATCATTATAATAATGCGTGATTTGACTGTCTTCACAGTCATTTGTGAAGTCATTTTCTTTCCTATAGTCTTCCTCAAAGACAAAAAAACATCATGAACTATAGTGCATTATTTTGGATAATTCATTTGCATGTATGTACATGCATAGGATTTATATCTGTTTAAGACCAAACAGTTCTTATTGTGTAAAAATACTTGAACTGTAAGGCAAATATTACACCTTGCAGTGTTTGCACAGTGAATAAGGGAGTGTGTTTCAAGTTCAGCAAACTTTGTATGGATTACTTATTTTGGAACATTCCTTGCTGTGCAGCTTGTCAACTATATAGGAAGATGCTGTGTAGTGTCAGCTGGTACTTGGTATGACTAAATAGGAAAATGGTGTAAGTAGAAATGAAATAATTTAAATGCATTTTTAGCAAGACTGGCTAAAGACTTCTGGGGTTCTTCTCTCTCTTTTTTTTTTTTTATGTGTGACTCTTATTAGAAATTTTGAAGGCCACCTTTCTATGATTATTTTTTCTTCCATTACAAATTATGGATGGTTTTCATAATATTCCTTCTGAATTTCACTGAATTTACTGAATTTCACTGAATTTTTTAGAGTTGGAAGGGACCATAGAGATCACCTAGTCCAACTCCCCTGCTAAAGCAGGATTGCCTAGAGCATGTTAGAGCATGTTACTCAGGACTGCATCCAGGCAGGTCTTGAAAATCTCCAAAGAAGGGGACTCCACAGCCTCCCTGGGCAGCCTGTTCTAGTGCTCTATCACCCTCAACGTGAAGAATTTTCTTCTCATATTTGAGTGGAACCTCCTATGTTCCAGCTTGTGCCCATTGCCCCTTGTCCTCTCACTGGCAACCACTGAAAAGAGTCTGGCTCCCTCCTCCTTCAACCCACCCTTTAGATACTTATAAGCATTGATAAGGTCTCCCCTCAGCCTTCTCTTCTCCAGACTGAAGAGTCCCAGCTCTCTCAGCCTTTCTTCATAAGGGAGATGCTCCAATCCTTGAATCATCTTTGTTGCCCTTCACTGGACTTTTTCCAGTAGTTCCCTGTCCCTCTTGAATTGGGGAGCCCAGAACTGGATGCAGTATTCCAGTTGTGGCCTCACCAGTGCAGAGTAGAGGGGGAGAATGACCTCCCTCGACCTACTAGCCACACTCTTCCCTATGCAGCCCAGGATTCCGTTGGCCTTCCCGGCCACAAGAGCACACTGCTTGCTCATTGTTATTTTGCTGTCTACCAGGACCCCCAGATCTTTCTCTTCAGAACTTGTCTCCAGCACGTCCACACCTAACCTTTATTGGTGCTTGACATTCTTCTTCCCCAGGTGCAGGACCCTACACTTTTCGCTGTTGAACCTCATGAGGTTCTTCCTTGCCCAGCTCTCCAGCCTGTCCAGGTCTCTCTGGATGGCAGCACGGCCCTCCGGGGTGTCAGCCACCCCACCCAACTTGGTATCATCAGCAAACTTGCTAAGGATACACTCCGTCCCCTTGTCCAGGTCACTGATGAATATGTTGAACAGGACTGGACCAGATATTGACCCCTGGGGGACACCACTGGTTACAGGCCTCCAGCTTGAACCTGTTCCATTAATCATTACCCTTTGGGTCCTGTCACACAGCCAGTTCTCAATCCACCTCACTGTCCCCTCATCCAGCCCACACTTCCTTAGTTTCCCAATGAGGATGTTATGGGAGACAGTGTCAAAAGCCTTGCTGAAGTCAAGGTAGATGACATCTGCTGTCCTCCCCTCATCCAACCAACCAGTTATAGCATCACAGAAAGCTATCAGATTAGTCAAACCAATATACAGAATATATTTCTAAAAATAAATTCAAATTTTCATTTCAAATCCAAATGGAAAATGACTCGAAGTACTTAACCCTTAATATCTGTAAGCACTATACCTTTGCAGATATTCAAAATGTTTTGTAGTTTTGTTCAGTAGTTTAGTTTCATTCCTGTTGAAAGTGGTTATGTACACTAAGAGACAAATTACCTGTAGAAGTGAAATCCACTAAATCCATTGGAGTTATATTAGCAAGGAATTTAACTTGAAATATTCACTTTCAGTACTTTTCAAATCCACTAAAGTCTCTCAATTCTTATTTCATTACAAGCATATCTGTCACTTGTGCAGTAGCTGTAACTGCTTTCTTTTTTTCTACTCATGCACTTTTTCTGTGGATGTTCATAAGCTGATGACTCAGATGTCCGAGTAATACATGAAAATGATAGCATAAACTTAAATCAACTTCAATTTTCCCTAAATCTTGTTGGAAAACATTTAGCCTTCAAATTGTTATTTCTGTCATGCTTTGGTGATATAATGTTCTCTCCTAATATTGAGAAATAATGGACAATAATTGGATGAAAAAAAATGAAACAAGTGAAAAATTCAAATTTATATGGAGGCAAAAAAGTTAGCATACATTTTCTAAACAGGACATGACTTGAACAGGAAAAAAATAATTTATGTTTATGATGAACAAAACAATTGCACATGCCATAGTGAGTGAAGGAAGTGACATGAAAAAAAAAAAATCATATCAAAAGTCTAAAGCACAAAGCAGTAAAACTTGTATATAGGAAATCTATCCGACCTTTCCTGTTCCATGCTGGAATTAGGAGGACTGTTGCTCCAAAAAGAAGAGGTGGGAGACTTATTTGAGTTTGGAGGGAGAGGGTTGTGAGGGGAAAGGTTGTCTTATTATCTCATTAAAATCAATGCACAGGATCGTCTTCTACCATTTCTGGTACTCTTGAGTGGAATAGCAACAAAACATCATTTCCTTTTAAGCCTATGATGTAATATTTAGACAAAGGCTTTATAACAAGAATAGGTAAGCATATTGGACTGATTTGTGGAGCTATCACTTTAACTCACTCCCTAGTGTCTTTGTTATAGTAAACAAAATGGAAAAATGCCCAAATAAAAATACACCTTATAATAATACTGCACAGAAGTTAGCTGCACGGCATTTTTTCCTCACATGTGAGCAGTACTAAACTGTATGTATCACTTGCAGCTTAAAAGAAGTGTGAACTAAAAATTCTTCTAATCACAAATGCTTTAACATGAATAGCTGGCAAGAATCATTTCATTCCTTCCTAACATGACACTAGACTACTTCACACTGAATTTGATCTGCAATTTCAGTTTCCAACCATTCAATTTATTAAGTTCTTCTATAATTCTTCACAGTCTTGTCCTTTATTCATTTTATGCTGAAGAAGTTAATATCAGAAAACTTTCTCATCTTACTGCTCACTGTCTTTTCTAGGGTGGTATAAACAAGTTGAATAGAACAATTCCCAACCTGTATTACTGCAGAATTCAGCTGGTTACACTTTTTCCTTCTGAGCACTTCTCTTTACCTTTGGTTTCCTGTCTTTTAAATAGTTGTTAATGTATTCTAAATGTTTACCTCCTCCTTACCATGCTTACTTAATGTCCCTAGTAATCTTTGGTGATGAAGATTGTCATAAAACTTCTGAAAATTCAGGTGTGTCAACAGAATTACCCTTAGGTATGTCCTTATTGTTATAACAACCAAGGTCATCTAATTTTTGTTATTTGCCCCATTGGAGAGTCGGAAATGGAAAAGCGTAGAGGTGTCCCACCTGCAGGGGAGGAGAGGACAGAAGAGGTGACACAAAACTGACCAACAGGGCATTCCATCCAATGGAATCAATAAAGGCTGGTGGATGAAGGGATTGAGAGCAGTCCTGCAGAGAAGGACTTGGGGGTACTGGTGGATAAAAAGCTGGACATGAGCTGGCAATGTACACTCGCAGCCCAAAACGGCAACCATAGCCTGGGCTGCATCAAAAGAAGCATGGCTGGCAAGTCAAGGGACATGATTCTGCCCCTCTACTCTGCTCTGGTGAGACCCCACCTGGAGTACTGTGTCCAGCTCTGGAGTCCTCAACACAGGAAAGACATGGACCGGTTGGAGTGCATCCAGAGAAGGACCACAAAAATGATCAGAGGGATGGAGCCCCTCTCCTGTGTGGACAGGCTGAGACAGTTGGGTTTATTCAACATGGAGAAGTCTCCAGGGTGACCTTGTAAAAGCCTTTCAGTATTTAAAGGGGTCTTGTAAGAAAGATGGGGACAAACTTTTCAGTGGGGCCTGTAGCAACAGGGCAAGGGATAATGGTTTTAAATTAAAAGAGGGTAGATTTAGCCTAGATATAAGGATGACATTTTGGACAATGAAGGCGGTGAAACACTGGCACAGGTTGCCCAGAGAGATGGTAGATGCCCCATCCCTGGAAGTGTTCAAGGTCAGGTTGGTTGGGGCTCTGAGCAACCTGATCTAGTTGAAGATTTCCCTTCTTATTGCAGGGGGTGGGGGGGGTTGGACTAGATGACCTTTAAAATCGCTTCCAACCCAAACTATTTTATGATTATGTGATTCTAAGTGATGGCCTCCGTGTTACCCTTGACACTCAAAAATACCTTGGCAGTGTAATGGACTCTTCCTTGAAAATGTAAGCTTCAGTAAGAAGTAATGATAAAAGAAGAAAGAAAACAAGTGAAATAGAAGGAATCATTAGGAAAAAAAATGAAACAAAACAGGATATCACTGTGATAATTTTTAAACTTTCTTCTGTTGTCCTTTTGAATACAGAGTGCACCTCTTTCTTCCCTTCCAAAATTATCTTATAGAACAGGAAGAGTTTCAGAGCGAAAAAATCAAAGATGTTCAGAAGTATGGAATGGCTTCTATATGAAGAACAATCAAGTAATCTAGGATACTACAGCCTAAGACAAAGACAGCTGAGGACAGTTATGATACAGGGCTACAAAACTGTATATGGAGCAAACAGGACAAAAATATGTAAAAATATGCAAACTCACATTGATAAGTCACACGCCAAATTGTATCATGGGCTCATTAAACTTTGTTTCTTTAGCCTGACTCTAACCAGTTTATATTATCTTATTTCACATCTTTAAGAATGAAAATACAGGAATAAATATATAAGCATAAATGAGATAATAAGTCTCTTCCTTTTGTGTTTGTAAAGCATCTACCAGCAAGGGTCACAGGTCATAGGCTGAAGCCTTGTACATATTTACAATAGATCAATGTTTAAGAAGTTCATAACTTTGAGCATGTAAGTATTAGTTACTTTGAAAGATTAATGGAAGTATTTTACCACACAGGGCAGAATAGCAATGTATTTGGAGATTTTAACCTTAATTGTCTGCTTGAAGTGTATGATTAAGCGCTCTATTTTGTTGAGGTTTTTTTTACACAAATTCTTTATTTTGAATTCTTCCCAGTCGTATGATAATTCCATATCTAGACACTGATTGTAGAAGGGCAATAATTTTCCTGATTTTTTTTTGAGATTATATTTAATATTTTCTAGTGAAAGGCCAGTTTTTCTTCTGATAAACCATGAACTATTCTTTTCATGCTTCTGCATGATAGATTAAAATAAAACAAAACAAAAAGCTAAGGAACCTGCCCACACCCCCAGACTGCTTTCATTAGGCCTACAAAATATGACCTTTCTGTATCCTTCTAAGGTGCTGGAATGTAAAATGGGATTCCACCTATAGGAGATTCATGATTGGAAATTTATTCTCCTCCAGTATTTGAGTTACTCTAAAGAATAGAAATACGTTCTGGTAAATCCTATTCAAACAGAAGGCATAAAATAATGTCCATTAAGGGGTTGTTAGCATTCTAATAGCTAAATGTCACTTCTCTATCACATCTTCCTCTGCTGGATACCTCAGTGGTTCGATCACACTGGACCCTGTATCCACTATATTCCTGGTGTTTATCTCAGGTAAAAATTATTCTGTTCATGCTTTCTTGTATAAAGGAGGGAAGGTACCCTTCCATCAACAATTCAACATACTGGTTTTAACCTGCAGGTAATAGAAAGGAGCCACAAAATAGTCTAGTGAATACCCTGTTCGTCTCTTAAAAGTTTCTGTTATGACCACAGTCTTTTCCATAGTATAATCCTATACACCCTTCACACAACCTCTGGTAGTCTAAATATGAAGATTTGTATGTAAGAAATGTGATATGAATATGTAATATTTAATTACAAAGTTGTATCTTTATAAAAACTTTAAATAATGCAAATTTACACATCTAAACATAGTATTAAAATGTTCACATGTGTTGCGTGAAAAGGTAAAATAGTTTGGGCAGAAAATAACCCCCCTTGCATTCTAACACTCCTCACCGAGGTGGGAGGCTAGGGGCGGCTGGGTTTAAATTCACCACTATCAGTCCAATCGCGTTTAATATATTTTAAACTACCACGATTCTGGATGCACTAATAGTGGACTGCACCTTCAGTCTAGTCGTGCTCACGAACTAGCACAGCCGCACTTTAGTGTTTGGTCACGTTCAGTGAGAAACCAAAACGGCTGGCTACTTAAGCAGTGCAGTTTATTTAAGCAACAGATAGAAAGGTTCTTACGGTTTGCCGGTGATAAATACACTGCAAAGCACATGCAAGTAAAAGAAAAAATGTTAATGGTACAAAGCGCGTGACAAAGTTACAAACAATACAGCCTGGCTATAAATGTCACAGGTAACCCTCTAGAGAGATTTCTAAGTTCCCCGAGGAAGCACTCGGTACAGTCTAAGTCTTACCCACAGGCGTCCGTCCCTATGGGGGGGAAGAAAGGCTCAGCCCGTCGACTGGTCCCGGGAGTCAGAGGCAGTCCGTGATGGGGTCCTCCCTGACTTGTTTACAACGGTGTCTTCCCTAGCATCCCCCCTTTCCTGGGCTATTTTTATATTATTTTTTACCTTCAAGGTGGAGTTTGAGTGACTTTAGTCATAAATACCTTTATTACGATTGGTGTAAAATTCTCTCGCCTCGCATTTAAAGGTATAGTTTATGAAAAATTCAGGGCGCAGACTCAAGGAGGAGTGGTCGCACCTTGGAGGCGGGTAGCCTTCGGGCTGGAGGTGTGTTTTGGTATTGTAATGACATTATAATGAGCAAAGTTCACACAAAGGACAGCATTTCATCAAAATTTGACAGACTCTTGGCTCAGGGTAGCAAGCATGCCACTTATCAGTTCCATAGGATCACTTTGTTCCCATATCTGCTGTGTAATTGCAGAGTTTGGCCACAGAATTTTCACTCCACTCCATCCTCCATGTTGCTTTTGCAAAGTTGTTCAGGGAGTCATAGATGTAGTGGATTCCTCGCATACCAGCTGCTGCTGTGTTCCACCCTGGAAATGTTTTGATTTTATACCTTTCCTTAATTTGTGAACAATGCTATATATTTTTAATAAAAATTATATTTTAGGAATTATTCCACAACATGTCATTACCAGCCTTGATTTTTTAACCATTCTACTATAGTCTTTAGAAATTAACCAACCAGCTTTTCAGTATTCAAAGACATTTCTGCTAATGGTTTCTTCTGTGGAATTTGTAACTTTTTCTATGTCTTTTGGTCATTGTCTCTTATTGTTAATTTTTCTTTAAGCCAAATAAATCCTTTTCTCAGTCTAAGAGCCTTTGTTCCTGTTTATATCCCTGCTTTTCAATATTCAGAGAATAGTTGTTAAATCTAATGATTTCTTCAGTTTGCTCTGAATCTTCTTCCAGTGGGAATAGGTGACATATGTCAGGGTCCTTGTCAGTCTCTGGCTAACTCACTACACATTGTGGCAATTTTTATAAAATTAGCACAAATTAATAAATTACAGATAGACAATATCTTGAAATTGCCTTAGGAAGACAGGAGAGGAGAAAGCAAAAAGCATCCTCATTAACAGCATTTAACTTGGAATTCTTAAATTCAGTTGAATGTTTATCATCTGTATTGTTAGTGAAAATATTTGTAAGAATCACTAGAATTTACATTCCTAAGGCTCTTTTGAAAGTGGATCTCACCTGCTTAGATCACTTCTGAAATCTGGTTTTAATTCTGATATCAATAATCTGCAGGAAAGGGATGAATGAACCATAATCTCACAAAATCTAATCTCATAGTAAATGAAACTGTGTAACTGTGTAAGAAGGAGGAAGTGGATATATAATGATTGGTCTTAAGTGCACTTCTTTGGCAAAAACCAGTGTGTTCCTGAAATAATTACTTCAGCCTTCCCCCACAGCCTGAGACTTGTCATCTTGCAAGGTTTTTAGAGAAGGAAGGGCAGAAAAAAAATTCAAAAAAAGAGTCCAAGGGTCACTAAGGCCATGTAGGGATTTCATTCATTTCTTTGAACATCTTTAAAAAAAAATCCTTGGGAAATCATAATTCACATCCTCCTTCCTGTTTTCTCCCCTGTATCTTGTTCTGGCCTGTAAATCAGAGAGGTATTTCTCCCTTACCATCCATTGCAATAGCCCATACTTGTTGAGGGACAGTTTCCCACTGTCTTGGCACCTAAAAATCCATGTTTGTAGCTAGCTCTCCTTAAGTATGTTTGAAGATTTCTCTAAATCTTCATTCTGTCATTTCCTTAGGCAATGTCCTTTTTCTCTCATAATTTTCTTCAGGACATTTTTCCTGGGTCGTTTCTGCAGTGATATACTTTTTCCACATGTGCAGATTCAATGGGTGTTCTTGATCAATGTCTTTGATGACTGTACCTTTCTTTGTCTTTTCATTTTCCTTAGAATGTTGTTACAGAAAGCAAATATAATGTTTAAGAAGCTTAACTGAATGTATAATGAAGCATTATGGAATTTCTATTACTTTTAGCAGCCTTCCTGCAAGTCAAAGAGTATTCATAACTGACATAATGGTTAAAAATTGTAAAACATAAAAGGCATCAATTTTACATATAACAAACTCAGAATCTGTAATTTTTCTTAATTCTTCCTAGTCATCACACATTATCTATTAATACAGATGTCAGTCTTGATATTCATAGCACTATTATTAAGCTTACATCCCCTGTTAATTTTTGCTACTGTCAGCAATACCTAGTTAAACATCCATAAACAACAAAACCAGAAGATTTCTTTTCTACACTAAATCAACTTTTTTTATGCTTTGTAAATTACTATTAACATTACTGCAGTTAGGTATATGCTTTTTTGCCAGAGATAATGTATGACTTCACTTAATACAGTGCTTTGCAAGCACTTTACCATAAGCAAGTTTGTAAAAATTTAGTACATGTGGAAAATTTTGGGTTATTTCTTATGATACAGTTATAAACTACTACAAATTACTATATCCTCACAAATTCTCTTTGTACATAAGGAAACCTCTATAATACAATTATTTTTTTCCAGTGGTGCTTTTTTTTTTTCAGTGCAGAGCTGTAAGAGCTGTACTAAAACAAGAAGAGAGATATACTTCAGATAATTGTATAGGGATTGTGTCCAGTTTAGTATTTTATCTGTAGGTTTGCCAAAAGATTGTGGTGCATATACCTGATGGGGAAAGGGCAAAGAGGGAGGTGTGACTACATCCACTAAATGTTAGGAAAAGGTGAGAGTTGTAGTCTCACAGGCTCTTGCACGTAAGTAAGTCAGATAGGAACTGTTAAAATGCCTCCCTCCCTTGCCAAGGGGGACATTGTCTTGAATTATGTTTACTGCCTATGTTTATTTTGCAAACTTTAATTACTTGTTGCTTTATGTACCTGGAAGAACAAACCCGTGTTGCCCTGTATATGAAGCATACCATTTTTGACAGGCAGAAATTTGAGACATTATCAAGTATTATACTTTTGCTCTCTCTTTTAGGAAGAAACTCTAGCTTGCAAGAATATAGGAGGAGCAGACTTCCCCTGAACAGCGGATCTGTCTTGCAGAAGTGTTCCCTTGCTTCCCTGAAACAATCTCTGGTATTATTTTGTTTCCCTAAAGACTACTCTTTAATCATCTTTGTATTAATATGAACATAAGCAGATGGGAGGAAAGCATGGAACAGGTTTTTTCCACCATATATCTATATACATATAGATATACTACTACAACTTTGAAAAGAAGCATTAGGGAAAGTAGGACAAGAATTATAATACATATGTGCACACACCTCTCTGTGTTAGAAAAGAACTATAAATTCAGGGAAATAGGAAATGCACTTCAAGTTAAATAAAAGAGCATTATCTAAAGAACAGTATTTTTATAATCTTGATATTAATGTTTATTGTTTTAAATTTGAAGAAAAGTACTGGAGAATCCAAGTACTAATGCTATACCACATCAATTGTCCCCATTCATTTTTACATCATGCCTCTGTTGGATATCTCATATGCACCATGATTTCAAGTAAGTTTATGTTAATAAAGAGTTGCAAAAGGTTTCAGCATTACGCGTGTGTAATTGGCTATCTCATATTTTACAAAACAAGTCTAACTGAGGCAGATCCAAATTAAACAGGATTTGTTAGGTTCTTGTAAAAACATGATTAATGGGTAGTTTATCCTGACCCTAAGATGTGATGGGTGTTACAATGCAGAATAGAAATCAGGATAATCCCACAACAGTGACACAGCAATAATGATAAACTATGACTACGAATTGACATCAGCTGCTACAGTATATCATGCTTCATATGTATACTTTTGAGAAGAAAAGATTTGCTAATGATGCCTACTTAAAAATTATTATTCAGTGCCTTCTTAATGATAAACAGAGACCCCATGTTAATCTTATGAAATGGGGGGAAAAACCATGTAACATAAAATTAAAATTGTGTACTAGTACAGCAGTTAATATTGGAAAGGGGGAGCAGACATTTGTACCATGAAAACATCAGTTAATGGAAAAACAGGGTAAGCAGAACTTTAGAACCGTGTTGCTAACTGAGCAGAACTGTGTTCGAACAGACAATTCAAAATAGAGTGATACATTTTTGGGGTACAGGAGATGTACCTCACTTTTGGTTTAGGACTACACAGTATCATTTGCCTAAGTAAGTAATCATCAAATAGAAACACTATGTCTTAACCTGTCTAGTCTAATGGAAACATAGTTTATTATGTGTGATCCCAAGAGACTAAAACAAAACAAAACAAAACATTAAAAAAATGCAAAACTGTGTAATGTGGTGTAAAATTTGAATTTGCCAGAGATACAGTGAAATAGACAGTAAAAGAGAGATCTATGCATGTCTTCCCTTCATTTGAAGGAGATAGATTAAGATCACTGTACCATGGATAGTGTAAATGAATAGTAAAGTCTAGCACAAGGTATAATAGCACAACATCAACTTATTACATTATCAATTAAAATTTGTGGACACAAGTCAGAGCTGTAGTACATATCCCTGATACCATTTCCAATCAGATTTCTTGAATATGCAACATGTCGTTTTAATTGGATCACGCACCGGTTCAGCAATGAGCCAACCCACAGCTTGAGTTTACGCTGCACGGCTCTATACAAGAGATGTCTCTGAAATAATAAAGCACAGAAGGGAATTTATGCAGTGCCACCAGTGAAGAATGTGCATGTGTGAGTGGCTCTGCATGTATACTGAGCACACAGATAGACAGACAAAGCATAAACTGAATGTACTGTGTTGTAAAGCTCCCAATTTCTGCTGCACAGTGAAGAAAATAATTTCTTATTCTGAGAATGCAGCTATTTGGTTAATGCAGTGTTTTTAACATCTACAGAAATAATTAAACCTGTTGACAAAAATCAGCCTTTTGCCCAAAAGTCATACTTTAAAAAAAAAGGGGTTAGATCAGTAAGCAAAGGAAAATAAATACTTTCTCATTAAAGAAGAATTACTCTAGTTTAATGTTAACTGTAACACCTTTTCCCTTTTGCAATACGAATGGCAGAGGGTTTTGGCTTTCATTGATTATCCTTTCCTTCTGAGAAAGAGCTGATTACATTAGAAACAAGAATTAACTTAGCATTTTCACTAGGACATCCCTGAGAAACAGTAGGACTGAGAACACCTGCTTGGTAAACAGTAGCTGTGCTTGTGGGAAAAGATGTCTTCAAGAGATACAGAGCTTGCCTGTAAATATCCTTCAGAAGTAATAATCTACAAGGTTAACAGAAAAATCTTTAGCATACTTAATATTACTTTGTTCTGGTGACGGTATCTGAAGTGGGTCACAAGAAAGCTAGTGGAGGGATCAACCCTCCAGGGAGCTAGAAGGAATATTTTTGTCACTCGTGATTTATCTGTAGAAGACCATTGTTGAAACAGAATTGTGGGCCTAATGTATTTCAGCACATGAATGCCAAGGTTACATCTCCAACAGAGAACTTAATAAGAAAATTTTGTAATTACCTATAATGTTTCAACTGTCATGCAAAATCCTTTGGACAATGATATAGTGAACAAAACTTTTAAATAGAAAATATGATTCCTAAAACTCTCAGGTATACTACTTCAGTGAGACAATGACGCAGGCAGGCAGCAACTGTTTCCTGTGTGTATATTATTTTCACTAAGGCCAAAAAAGTCATAGAGATTTTAACCACTCTTAGCTGTATTACTCTTATGGGGAATGTCATGAAGGACTCTGAATGATAAGGTAAGGATGATTAAACTAGGCCATGAAAAGAATGGTTTCAAAAAGTTGCACTGAATTTTTTCTGTATATTTATAGCATATGGGGGTTTTATTTCAAAACTTCTGTACAGAAAATCTTATTCATACTACAACTGATTTACACAACAAGCGATATGGGGTGGGCTCTGTGTCTGCCAGATACTTAAATAACTTTCAAAATTATTTATGATTATGTGAGAGTTTGGTAATAAAAAAAATCATGCAATGAATTTGTAATATATACAACATTTAGATTCTTGCTATTGTTTTTCTTTGCGTAGGATTTGCTAGCATAAAAAAATTACTAATAAATATAGTGGGTTTTTACTCAGTACTGTCCAAACCTTCATAGATAATTTCAGCCCTAAGAAGTTTAGTCTAGCGTATATCTTTACTACTTAAACATGCCAGAGAGCATGCATCACTTTTTCTGCTTTCTTTCTGGGAGTACAAGATTTAATTTAGCCTATATATTTCCTCAGAAGAATGAGTAAATGACACTTAAAATGTAGAAAAATAAAAGGAATAGAGTCACTTTCTTTATCAATCTGACTTCAGGAACTAGGAAATATTTAAAGAAAAAACATGGTGAAGATTAGATGAAAATCAGATAAAAGAACATATTTCTGGGTTTGAAGAGAATGGTCGCATCTATGCAATGTTTTAATATCAGTTCTTTAAGTCCGAATTCAATTGCTAAGCAGGACAGCTTTCATAAGTCTGCATCTGTGGTAAACAGACCAGATGGGTACAAGCAGAAATAGAAAGCTTTAAAAAAAAAAAAAAAAGGAAAAAAAAAAGATTTTGATTCCCATACCTTTCTTTAATAATACTATCAAGTTCTGTTTTTAAATGGATTGGTTGTCCAAGCAGGTGTCATGGATGTGCCATCAGGTATCTGAATGCCAGCCAATGTTTGAAAGCATGCCAGTCTGATAGCCATTAATTGACAAACTTTGAAAGTCCAACACCTTGTGCATGAAAATTAGACTTCATTCTGAGCACCTCATGATGAGAACAGCAGAGGGAGCTGTCAATCTTTGCAGAAGCAAAGACATACAGTATCCAGCATCAGAGATGGGCGTGTATTATCCAGTAGTTAGTTAGTCAATTCTAGAACATAACACAGGGCTTGGTGAGATGCGTGTAGGCTATCCATATGTAGACATAAATGTGGAGTTCCATGTTTTCATAGCTTGGCCAAGGCTGGCAAACCAACACACACAGTTTAGAATCAGACTTAAGTTACCTGCACTAACTACACTCACATTACCCACTAAAGTCTACCTGTTCTTTGAATTTTAAATTCTAATATTAATATTAATAACTTAATTAATGACTTTTTTTTTTTTTTTTTTTTTTTTTTTGGCTATTGGTAACACCCTAGAGTTTCCCCTTGGCTGCTTAATGCTGGCTTTCAAAGCTATATATGTCCTATATATTTGAAATTCCCCTTGATTACATATCAGTCATTGGTTCTCCAAGCCGCATGATAGTAAGGGCAAGGGAAAGAATACAAAGTGTCAGCAAAAACTGCATCAGAAGTAGAAAAAAAGCCCAGCTTGTTCCAGTCATGAACTTAGTAGGAAGAAGTGAACAGCGAATGGCTTCTTCAAATTATTTTTCTGGCATTTAAATAGTTGTATTCCTTCCTCTTTTTCTCCTCCAGCAACCTGGACTAGGAAGTGGTTTTTAAGTGAGACTACTGTGCCATTGTGTGGTGATTCACTTACAGAGTTTTTAAGGGTGGCAAAAAGATCATTAAATGGTAAAGACAGATTTATTCAGTGTCAGCTCAACACTGTTTGAGATGTGGTACAAATCACCCCTGTCTTCACTTGACTGCTAATTTGCCCGAGGCAAATCTTTTTTTAAATCAAGCTCCATGGTAAAGTACATGATAGCAAAACCAGATAAGTTTTAAATCAAGTAAAGTCCTCTCAGGAATAAAAGATTCTGTATGAATTGGAGAATAAACTATATTTAAAATTACTGTTAACAGTTATTTGAAGAAAATATTAAAATGACACTTCTAATGGTTTTCTAATGAATATAAAAAGTTTTTGGAAATAGTCGTAAGTTCAAGCTATCATAGCCAGTGGGCAAACTGTTAACCTAGTAATCAAAAAATAAAGATTAAAAAAGCAATGAACACTTGCAAAACCTTAGCAGAAAATTATTACTCTTATCTTCTCTGTATCACAGTCTCTAATCTTCACTGTATTCAACACTGGCATGTTTTACGCTTTTATATGTTCTGTTTAAAGGTAAGGAAGGACATGCAGCTACTGTTGGCAGATGTGTATGGTTCATCTAATCTTGTATATTGTTAACCTCTCAATATCAAAAATGAAAAGAAAAAAAAAAAAGTGGTTTCCTCCCCCATCTTTTCTTTTGCCCATATCAGTGATTCAGTTTGATTTTTTTATTTCATTGTGTACTTCACCTCAACTTGGAGACACATTCAAAACAACAAGGCATAAACAATTAGAAAATTACTACTTACGCACTCTGGAAAGCAGCTGTAGGGAAAGTAGGAGATTTAGTTTTTGTATTTCATGTTTCTTTAAATTGTAAGTTTGATCTGCATTTCACTTGAGAATAGAAATTTCACATTTAAAATCTATTATTTAGAAAAAAATACAAAAAGAAGAAAAAACAAATAAACAAAACAATAGACAAAAGATTACCAACCCTCTCACATAACATAATCAACCCAACAGCTCAACTCTCCCTGTTTTTCCAAGGTCATCTAACTGGGGATAAACACAGGCACAAATATTTGAATTATACCTTGCCAAGGGAGGTTTGCTTATATTGAGCAGTCATGTCTTGCTTTAAAATGTTGTAAAACTGTTTGTTTCTAGAAATAAAACAAAATAAAATTTAAATACATGAGATACTAGGCTCCATAAAAACACTGAAACAAGTAGGGATCTCTACCGATGTGGCTTCTTTGCAACTTAACTCATCTACTTTCTCAGCTTCTCAACCTTAACACTCTCTAGCTCCTTAGGCTGTTTAAGAAAGGAAAAATATAACATGGACTATGAAAGAGTTGCATGATAAAGCAAGGGGGCAGGTGAAAATCTATGTATTGATTCACAGGTTTTGGCCAGAGCTCTTTAGAGTGCCACGTTGGCAGTCAGCAGCTGTAGGCTTTCAGACCTTGTTCAGTCACTGTACCCTAGACTGTATTCTCTCTCGCTTTTTTTTTTTTAACAGCAATTTTATAGAAATCTCCATTCATCATAGCAACCTCTGCATCAGATGGCAGAAATAAAAAAAAAAAAAAAAAAAAAAAAGTAAAAGAAAAAGGGAGATAATCTGGAAAGCATTTTCTTGGAGGATTAATAGAGTTCTCTTGGGAGCCTTCACACTGATCTGATAGCTTTGCCTGCGCGCCCAAATAGGAAAACAGTTGGGACAGCTGTCTTCCCTCTTTCACAGGTGATAGTGGTGGTTGTTGTTGTTACTCTGGTTATTCAGAGGTCAAGAAAGAGTAGTTGTGTAGGACAGAACAAGGGCATATAGACGTTCTTCCTTCCAGAACCCCAGAGGTTTCCTGGGGAAAGTGGTGTCTTCTTATACTTCGTTACCTTTCCAGATTAAAGATGTTTTATTTACTACAATCCTCAGTAAAAGTGCCTTCATGGTTGGACTGTGCTATTAGGGATTGAAGAATATTCTAAGCACCCTAGTTATACAGCTCTGTAATCCTGATCATCTTGAGGAATCTAAAAGGTCTGAGAGTAGGATTAAAGTGCTCCTTTGTCCATCAGGAAATCCTATCCAGAACATTTCTAGAGGAAAAAAAAAATCAAGACATCTTGTCTTCTCTCAATTTCACCACTGAAAAACTGTATTACAGGGGAGAAAGATGCAACATTTGGGTCATAATAAGTAAGGTGGGGGAGTGACCATTTTAAACATAAATTCATCTCAGTTTTGGCACACTATGGAAAGTTCTCTCTGTCAGATGGAAGACATTCCCTAGATTAAGCAATTTGAACATTCTATTAATTACATGCTTGCATTAAAAACTGTTCCTTTTTATAAGGCTTTCATAAACAAAAATACATAATCATACAGCCAATTTTTAAGCTATAATATTAATTTTTTTTCAGAAACATTCTTGTTCAAAAATTTGCTAATATCAGAAGTAAATAAACTGCAATTTGTCCACCGTAGTTTTTCTGGAACCATTGAAATGGCTTGTTTTGTCATTGAGAGTGTTAGAACTTTGCTATTGTTTTTATTGTCAGGAGTTCTTCTTTTATCAGCATTACATTTGCAAAATAGCTGCAATTTGTTCACTAGAAGCATTCTATCCTACAAAGTCTGGTAGCAAATGTGTTTTCCTTCAAGATACCTTTTGCACCATCTTTTTAAGCTGGTGACTTCTGTTTCACAATACAGGAAATTCAATAACAAATGAAAGCAATAGTGGGCAATGGGCAGAGACATAATATTCATGTACTAGTCTGTATTTAGAGATCTGTTTTCTGTTGCCCTTTCTGCTACAGTCTTTTTCTGTGGTGTTGTACATGGGTTTTGGCTTAAAAGTCTTTAGTGAGGCTTGGAGGTATGAGACCTTCTGGCAACAGGTTCTTAATCTCTTTCCTTCATCTTACAAATTCTAAAGTTATATTAACCTTTGATTTTTATTTATAATATTTTCTTTATAGGTCTGCTATGAGTGTAAACTCAAGGAATGGACTGAGCTTGGTCTGGCAATATGAAGAGCTACTGAAGTCCATTATCTTCATACTGAAAGGAAATCTATGCATCTTCTTCAATATTAAATTTATTTTATGAATGTATACACAATATGGAAAGACCCTTAAAAAAAGTGGGATGTTCATTGTCTTTACAGCTCATGCTACTTTCGTCGTACGACAGCTACTTTTGTAAAAAATGCCGTACTTAATACATTGTGATTCAAATTATTTGCACTTGTTCTGGCTAACTTAAAATAGTGTTTCCAGCTACTCTCAGAATAAAGAATTTAAAGTCAAAACTGCTACAGCCACACAATAACTTGCCTCTGAAGTCCAGAGCCATGACACATTGACAAAGGTCAATTAGAAATGTGACAGCTATTTGATTTTTTAATTGCACGAAGTCAGTGGTTATTCAAATACAATATTCTGTTTAGTCAACATCTCTGTTTCTGCCAGCTTACAGTTACTTACACAATCAAGTGGAATTTTGGTCCTACAGAAGCTCCTTTGACCACATTATCAAATGGTGTAAATCAATGTTACTGAGATATATATGTGTGCCAAGGTACAGATGCTTTTAGAAGTCATTTATCCAAAATGTTTAAGAAATTATTTTTCTTTTTTTAAATTTTATTTTACTTTTAAATGCAATTCAAAAACAGTACAATGAACAGTATGACCTTCTATAAGCTGGGTCAAACTGGACTTCCTTTGCTTTGTTTGAAAAACTGTGCTGTATCTGGACTGTTATGTGTTGTTCATGTTTTAACAACAAAGATCACATTTGTTTTGTCACAGTGTTCTTCTGTGACTCTGTAGCTACTCCACTTTATTCCCGGCCACTTTATTGATAGGAAGGAATTTATTTGCATTAATTTTTCCTTTTTTTTTTTTTTTAATTTTCCAGAAATGATTTTATAGGGCATCCTAAATCTTGAAGCAAAAACAAATGAATTAAAGCAGTTAGAACTGCTATTTGAAGTGGTACATGGAGTTTGTAATAAGATACCATCTATATAATCTATCATTTGGCAGAAAAATAATTACATTTTTTGAAAGGTCTTCAATTCATATTAGATATTCATAAGCTGAAAAAAAAACTCCTAAAAACTGGCAGTTCAGCATGTAAATCTCAATGTTATCCACATGTGAATTGCTGTGAAATGATGAATAAATGTGATTGAAGTACTTGCTGTAGCAGCTGCATAAATCGTCTGCTCTGTCTTGATTCTTGTTGCTTTATACGTTTATCACAAAGAGAAGCAAGCTTTTACTGTCACAGCAGAATCTGCAAATACTAGCAGTTCCTTTCTTTCCTGAGTTTTTCACAGACCGTATGTATGTGAATGTGATGTTCACATCTGAGGATTGTATACTGGCACTATACATGTAATGAATTGTTTCAGACCTGTGGACATGAAAACTTCTATAGACTGGCTGTAATCTTCTCCACCAATTGTTAATCAGGAATCAAACTGGATTCCAGAAGTAAGTGGTACATATTCAAATCCTTCAACCAGAAGCTTCAAGTATCCATGTCCTTATTAGTCAGCCATCTTTCCCTTATTCTGGCAGAAGTTTTTTGTTTCTGACCTTGCCCATTACTCTCTGAAAAAGTACAAACAGCATTCCAAATTTTTGTTAGGTTTCATCTAAAACATCATTTAAATTTTGTTCTGCCTTTTTCTTGATATTTGAAAATGATTGGACCTTTTTCCTCCCTTAAAAATAGTCCTGTCTTGCAAATGCTTCACTTACAGCTTACAGTTATCTAGGCCCCCCTTTTTTTTTTTGTCTTTTCATAGTTTTGTTTTATTTTCATTGTTCAGGGGAAAACAGAACCAGGTTGAATTATCTGTATTTCTTTTCTTCAGTTATGGTGAATTCTTAGATTTTTAATAATGAATATGTACCAGAAAGGCCTACCCAGTGACAAACACCAGGGTAAGAAGATCTCTAGGACCTCCTCCATCTCACCACAGCTCATGCTGCTACAGAGGCAGCACGAAATGATAGAACTGCAGAAGTTTCACAAACCCTGCAGATTGTTCAGGAGGCTTACCCTAATAGATTTTTCCAGATTTTAACATTAGGGCTTTCTTTGCGCTCTTTTTTCCTGCTGATTATGAATACAGACTATAAGTTTCTTAGAATAGAAGCTGTAACTTCTTAGCTGTAACTAGACTTGTTGGGGAAGGGGGATATTAACCAGCTTGCTCATGACAAGCCAAGGACTGATGCTCTAAGGTTTGAGGTACGGCTCGGGAGCAAAGGCCCTCAACCTCTTTCTCTGAGATGTGCTGGGTACACTGCAGCACACTCAAAAGTCTTATGGGGATGAGCCGGGGGCTCCTGAGGCAATAGGAACTGGGGAGTCACAGATAAAACACCTCAAAGGAAGGCCACCTAAAGAGCAGCATGAAGGAAATGCAGCCACTCTAGCCTGTAAGTCGGATTCACCCAGGGCCCAGCTGAAGTGCCTCTATGCAAATGCACATGGCATGGGGAACTAACAAGAGTTAGAGACATGTGCATGCCTCCAGGGCCATGATCTAACTGGCATCATGGAGAGATGGTGGGATGGCTCCTATGACTGGAATGTTGGAATGGAGGGATACAGGTTCTTCAGGAAGGACAGGCTGGGGAGACGAGAAGTGGGTGTTGCCCTCTGTGTCAATGAACAGTCGGGGTGCATGGAGCTCCACCTGGGGGTGGATGAAGAGCCAACGGAGAGCTTATGGGTCAAGATTAAGGGGAACAGGGGCAAGTGACATTACAGTGCGGGTCTGCTACAGGCCACCTGACCGGGACAATGGAGCATATGAAACCCTCTATAGGCAGATAGGAGCAGCATCACGTTCACATACCCTGGTCCTCATGGGGGACTTCAACCACCCCGATATCTATTGGAAGGACAATACAATGGAGCACAAGAAATCCAGGAAGTTCTTGGAATGTGTCAATGACAACTTTCTTCCAAATGGTAGAGGAGCCAACGAGGAGAAGAGCCATGTTGGACCTTGTCCTTAACAGCAAGGAGGAGCTGGTGGGGAATGTCAAGCTCAGGGGAAGCCTTGGCTGAAGTGATCATGAAATGGTAAAATTCAAGATCCTTAGGGCATTGAGGAGGGTACACACCAAACTTACTACCCTGGACTTCAGGAGAGCAGAGTTTGGCCTCTTGAGGAACCTGCTCAGCGGGGTAACATGGGATATAGCACTGGAGGGGAGAGGGGCCCCAGGAAGCTGGGTAGTATTCAAGGATCACCTCCTCCAAGCTCAGGAGCAGTGCAACCCAAGAAAGAAGAAGTCAGGCAAAAAAGCCAGGAAGCCTGCATGGACAAACAAGGAGCTCCTGGATAAGCTCAAAAGCAACAAGGAGGCCTACAGAGGGTGGAAGCAAGGATGGGTAGCCTGGGACGAATACAGAGAACCTGTCCAAGCAGCCAGGAATCAGATTAGGCAAGATAAACTCAGATAGAATTAAATCTGGCCAGGGACATCAAGGGCAACAAGAAAAACTTCTGTGAGTACGTCAGAGATAAAGGCAAGACTAGGGATGATGTGGGCCTTCTCCGGAAGGAAACAGGAGAGCTGGTCACCCAGGATATGGAGAAGGCTGAGGTACTGAATGACTTTTTCACCTTGGTCTTCACCAGCAATGGCTCTAAAGACACTGCCTAAGTTGCAGAAGGCAAAACCAGGGGCTATGGGAATGAATAACCACACACTACAGGAGAAGACCAGGTTTGAGACCATTTAGGGAACCTGAAGGTACCCAAGTCCATAGGACCTGGTGAAATACATCCACGTGTCTTGAGGGAAGTGGTGAATGAAGTTGCTAAGTCGCTTTCCATTATAATTGAAAAGTTGTGGCAGTCTGCTGAAGTTACCAGTGACTGGAAAAGAGGAAAACCCCATTTTCAAAAAGGGAAAAAAGGAATACCTGGGGAACTACAGCCAATCATTCTCACCTCTGTGTCTGGCAAGATCATGGAGCAGATCCTCCTTGAATCTCTGCTAAGGCATGTAGAAAATAAGGTGGTGATTGGTGACAGCCAACATGGCTTCACCATGGGCAAGTCATGCCTGACAAATCTGGTGGCCTTCTATGATGGTGCTACAGTGTTGGTAGGTAAGTTGAGAGAAACAGATTTCACTTACCTGGACTTATGCAAAGTGTTTGACAGTCCCACATGACATCCTGGTCTCTAAATTGGAAAGGCATGGATTTGATGGATGGACCACTGGGTGAAGAAAGAACTGGCTGGATGGCTGCACTCAAAGGCTTGTAGTCAAAAGCTCAATGTCCAAGTGGAAACCAGTGACAAGTGGAGTTCCTCAGGTGTCAGTACTCGGACTGGTGCTGTCTAACCTCTTTGTCAGTGATATGGACAGTGAGATTGAGTGCACCCTTGACAAGTTTGCTGATGACACCAAGCTCTGCAGCATGGTTGAGATGCTGGATGGAAGGGATGCCATCCAGAGGGACCTGGACAGGTTCAAGAGGTGGGCCCCTGCGAACTTCATGAAGTTCAACCAAGCCGAGTATGAAGTCCTGCACATGGGTCACGGCAATCCCAAGCACAAATACAGGTTGGGCAGAGAATGGATTGAGTGCAGCCCTGAGGACAAGGACTTGGAGGTGTTGGTGGATGAGAAGCTCAATATGAGCTGGCAATCCGTATCCTGGGCCACATCCTGGGCTGCATCAAAAGAAGTGTGGCCAGCAGGTGGAGAGAGGCGATTCTGCCCCTCTACTCCGCTCTGGTGAGAGCCCACCTGGAGTACCTTGTCCAGATCTGGAGTTCTCAACACAGGAAGGACATGGACCTGTTGGAACAGGTCCAGAGAAGGACCACAGAGGTATCAGAGGGCTCGAGAACCTATGTTATGAGGACAGGCTGAGAGAGTTGGGGTTGTTCAGTCTGGAGAAGAGAAGGCTCCAGGGAGACCTTGTAAGAGCCTTTCAGTACCTAAAGGGGGCCTACCGGAAAGATGGGGAGGGACTCTTTATGAGGGAGTGTAGCAATAGGGCAAGGGGTAATGGTTTTAAACTGAAAGGGGTAGATTTAGATTAGATATAAGGAAGAAGTTCTTTACTGTGAGAGTGGTGGGACACAGGAACAGGTTGCCCAGAGAAAGTGTGGATGCCCCACCCCTGGAATTGCTCAAGACCAAGCTGGATGGGGCTTTGAGCAATCTGGTCTAGTGGGAGGTGTAGCTGCCCATGGCAGTGGGGTTGGAACTTGATGATCTTTAATGTCCTTTCCAACTCTAAACATTCTATGATTCTATGATTCTCTAAAATATTCACATTGTAGAAACTGCTTAAATAGTGCTCCTTCTACTTTATATTCTCTAATTATCTAATTCTATGAGCAAAGAATGCATATAAAGAGTAAAATTTTAGAAACATACACTACCACTTTGAAAAACAAGGCCCACCAGGTTTTAAAAAGAAATTTATGAGGTTCTAAGGGTTACTGTAGCCTATATATTTGATAGCAAAGGAGGTAAAATCACCAAAATACATTAGTTCCTTGTAACCTTTTCTCTTTGGCAATTAATACAGGAAACTTATGATATTGATCAGAGAAGTCTTATTTCTTAATATTTTATACTTCAAAAATTATTTAGTTTCTGCCAAATCTTTTTCTAGTTCTCATTTACAGCAGTAAGAAAACATGTCCAGAAACATACTCAGTATTATGGTACATAGAGACTGTATACAGACCAATGTAATTGCTGCCTAAAGTATGACCAGTTCTTTTTGCCAAATGAAGGTCCAGAACACTGGAATGGTGAAACACTGTGGCAGTGTTCTCTAGCGGACGAAAAATCTTACTTTTTCACTATGATAAAGTTCTGAATATTTCCTTAATGAACATCTAATGAAAGGTATTTAGCAAATATATGCTTATATGTTGATGTCCCTTAAATTAAATACCATAATTTAATTTTGGGAATAATTGTCTATAATTTTATATTGGTAAGAGCATAAAGAAATTCTTTCCTCAATCTGAAAAAACATTAGAATCTCACCAGGTATAAACTGATGTGGTCAGAAACGATAAAAATTAAATACGTGTCCTATGCATCCACATGTACTTCAATCTTCTTATTCAGAGATTTCATTACAAAGGTGTAAAATGATCTTTAGCAAGTTTAAGAAACTAAGTTTCTTCTCAGAAGCATTTATATCAGAATTGGGAACTCCATGCCCTATTCCAGACTTCTGAGAAAATTCTCAGATACTAAAATGATTGGAAATATCTTACCTTTCTTTTATCTTTTTTTTCAGAATTTGTAGTCAAATTCTTTGTTAGAGTACATTCTGGTTGTATATGTTTCTCAGTAAGAGAGACAAAATAATAATAATAATAATAATAATAATAACACCTATAAAATATTTGAATTCATTTTCTTAGAAAAAAAGGCTAGTTTGTCTTTTAATTTTTTAAAATAAACTTTACATTCCACTCTTCTAGAATGAGGGACAGTGCAATATACTTGGAATTACACAAATAATCTGAGACCCACACCTTTGATAATAAATTATAATAATCCCTACTACAAAGGTGTAAATTGACCCTGAAATAAATTGGCTGCCTCAAAATTAAACGTAAGCTTTTTATGCACATATCCAATGCATTACAAGAGCTTTAAGTACATTATAATTATACATTAAAAAAAAAAAATTAGAAAATTAGTATTACAAAGTTTAAATACAATTTATAGGAATAGGAGTTGATAAAATGTACCCTTTTTGACTAGAATGAGGAAAAATATAACCCTTTGTTTCCAGTACTGGCGAGCTGCCTATTTCTTTTATGCTGATTGTGCATGATCATAGTGTTTTGAAGACAGAGGCTCTAGTACTACTGAGCTAAGTATTTGATGTGGTATAGAATACAATGTGTATGTATGTCTGTTGGCAGTGGCTGGTGGGCCTTGAAAAAATTCCTAGGAAGAAGAACCTTTAGGTAACAGCAAAAAAAAATTTAGTAGTGTTCCTCACATAAATAAATTTATGTTTGCTTTTATAATTCAGTCAGTGAGTGGGACATATAAAGAATTATAGATCTGAAATAAAAACATGCTGTATAGCTAGGCACAGACAGCCTTTTACATCAATGTATCTGTTATCATAGAAAATTATCTCCACTGGACATCTTCTTTTTTCACTATAAGAAGGCTCTGCACATGTATTTTACGAACAACTAATCCAAGGTCTGCAGTGAATGCATAACCACACACCTCATAATTTGAGGAAATTATGTGGGAAGAAATTAAAGAAAATGTCAGTCAGAAAGGGCACTAGGGCATTCAAATAAGCGCTCAGGCTCTGCAGAACCTCAGTTTCGGGAAGCTTTCAGGAATCTCTTGTAATCCCATTGTCTAGTGTTAGTGTTGGTAGTCACAGTTGTCAATAACATTGCTGTTACATCAAAGGAAAGGCAAAAAGCCAAATAGATAGTGAAATCAAAATGACAGACATATTCCCAGCTCCTACTGATGCCTAATTACTTTGGCAGGAGAATGAAGTAAGCTTAAAGTGAATGTGTAGGTAATATATGAGTCATTAAAATATAACCAAATTTCGATAACAGATGCTGATTATCACTACAGAACCAAATTTCATATTGTTATGAGGCTTGTAACAAATTGTCAAAGCACACTGGTCTGCAATTCAGGTGAACATGTTTTTGTAGAATGGTATGACTCATAACTGTGGTTAAGCTGAGACAGCCATGACCACATCAAGTTTTTCCTAATTCATCCTTCTTCATAGGCCAAGTGGGCCTTATTTTTCATCAGTTCAGAAAAAAAAAAGAAAAAAAAAAAAAAAGAGTCTTTCTAAGGGAATCAGTCAAAGGAACATGTGTGAAACAAAAACCTAGGAAAGAGTTCATGAAGAATCTTAGGCTGTTTTATTACTTAAGAGACCAATAAAACTGAAAGCTGGAAAAGACATAAATTTTCACAATATTCATTCTGTGTCTTTACTGTCTTAGACTCACGTTAGACTGTGAGGAGCTGGTTTTCTCTGTGTAAACACTTACATAGACCTTCAGTAATACTGATGGTTTTTTTTGATCCCCTCAAAATATCTGTGATTGGGTGAGGAGTAATCATTTCCCTTTTAAAGGCTGAGAACTGCATACATTATGGGAAGTTGCTTGGACGGTTCCTGGTGGAGCTATTAACTTAAATTTTCTGAGCCCTAAAAGTGCTAATTACAAAACAATCTTTCCTTCCCAGTAGCTTTAATCTATAAGGGGTTATGTCGTCTGGGATAAAATAATCCGAATGATCAGCATCTTGCCCATAGCACACTGTTAAAGCTGAGATGAACAGAAGCCTTCCTGTTGGGGCTTCCTCAGAAAGACATGACAGATTTGCACTTGTTATGATTTGAGAGAACCCATAACAATCTATTGTCATTAGACAATTATTCTATCACCCGATGACCCCTCTCCACCCAGAAAGGGGAATCGGGGAACACAAAGAAACACAAGAGTTGAAATACAAATAGATTTAATAGACGAAGACTAAATAATTAACAATAATACTAAAGAACCAGTATTAATCCCGACACTGATATAAGGTATACAGGAATTATACTCAGCCAATTATATCAGTAGGAAGCTGTGCACTCCCAACAGTGGACAGCAAGTATCAGACACTGTGAGTGCAATGGCTTCAGGAGGAAGGGAAGGCCTCAGGGTTCCGGGACTGGGGCAAGGAGTTGTCTGGAGCGCCACCATCAGGGAGAGAGCCAGCTACGCAGCAAACTTTTCTAATTTATATTGAATGTGACGTTCATGGTATGAAATAATCCTGTTGGCCAGCTTGAGTCAAATGCCCAGGCTTTGCTCTTCCTTGTCCCTGCCCCTGGCAAGGCTTGAAAACACTAACCTTGAATCCCACAGAGCCTGGCTGTCTATAAAGTAAATATTTTCACAAATTCAGACACTAGAGTCAAGTGCAATTTTCCCCAGTAATAGAAGAAAAGTTAGTCCTGTGTCTCTCAACCCAGGACAGCACTTTAGAATCAGTTTTCCATGCAAATAGACTGCTTTGGGGAAATACTATGTAAAGCTTGACTCTCCTTTCTGCCTTCCTTTTGGGACTATTGAAAATATGCTGGATGACGGATCTATATACTGGCATTTTTGATTTTATTCTGTTCTTTGCATGCACAGGGTGAAAACCTAGAGAACAGAGTAAGTGGCTTCAGATAGGCAGAACACAATAAACTTTGTAGATGTGAAAAGGTTATTCTAAAACAGATAAAGTTATTGAGATTTCTCATTATAAAGTTAGCTAGACTCTTAAAAATATACATATATCATCTGCAGGAGTGCATGACACAAAGTATGACATTATGCACTAGTTCCATTAATACACTTTAATTCTGAAGCTGAGAAAAAAAATATTTATTTAAATGCTTTTAACATTTACTCCTAAATGTTTTTAGATTGCCACAATAAAAACTTACATAACAAAGAAAAAAAAGTCATCTTGCTGATTCAGATTTATTTGTTGTTCTGTGCTGTATTGGTTCTTCTCATTTATTCATCACTGTAGTTTCTGTCAGTATAGTATATTTTCAGTACTGTGCCTGAAGCCTCGTTTTACGCTATCAACATTCTGTAGTTGCTGCTTTTCTTTGGAAACTATTTACCAATGAAAGAAAAATAATTGCTGGAGCATATTGTAGGTGCTTTGCTTAGCCTTGCTTTCTGAGTACAAGAACCAACTTTTATCTCACTCAGTTATAACTGAGTCATGTTACTGATCAATCCCATTTTACATTTTGCAATCTCATTCTACCAAACTATCAAGGTTTTGAAATGCCAAGGATTTTTTTTACAGCAATGAGTAACTGGAAAGAAGGGAGAGAATAAATATACTCAAATGATTTAATGAAAAAAATTCCTTCACTAGTTGGAATTTTCAACCCTTTAGTAAAGCTTATATGATTGTGTAATGGGTGTAAGGATTCTGAGAGTTGCAACATTTATCAGAGAAGGATTTAAAAATAACCAGCAGACTGCAGACTTTATTCCTATTATAAAATTTCATTTGCTACACCTCATCTGTTCATTCACCTTGAGAGCAGCAAAATCTGCTTGCACTTAAATAGGTATCATTGCCTTTACCCTAATTCACTGATCTTTCTTTTCACATGATATGCCATCTATTTCCTTTGGGAATTGCTTGGTTTTTAAAACATTATTTCAAAAAAGCTTTCTTTAAAATACTCATAATAATGCTATTAGAATCCCCACACTGCTTTATTTGAAATCCTGGTTTATGTGTATCTTGAATTGTAAATTACCCAGCTCACAGCTGGATTATTGCCTTGTAAAACAGGATGATAATAATAACATTACTTCATTACAGATGCAGAAGGGTTCTAATACCCACCTCCCCCTCATTTTTATATTTTGTACCTAAAAAGTCCAT
Source organism: Numenius arquata (assembly GCF_964106895.1). NCBI lineage: Eukaryota > Metazoa > Chordata > Aves > Charadriiformes > Scolopacidae > Numenius > Numenius arquata. Next base: position 33,828,145 of record NC_133616.1, on the reverse strand, counting down.
GTTACCTGCAAGTGGTTCATGTAACTCCAGAAGTTTATTCTGTCTTCAGCCCATTCCTGAAGAAGATGTTCTGTTCATAGAACTGTAGAATCATAGAATGGTTTGGGTTGGAAAGGACCATAAAGATCGCCTACTCCAACCTCTCTGCCATGGGCAGGGACACGTCCAACTAGACCAGGTAACTCAAAGCCCCATGTAATCTGGCCTTGGACACTTCCAGAGATGAGGCAGCCACAGCCTCTATGGGCAACCTGTTCCAGTGCCTCACCACCCTCACGGTAAAGAATTTCTTCCTGATGTCTGATCTAAATCTACCCTCTTTCACTTTAAAACTGTTATCCCTCATCCTGTCACTACGCTCCCTGATAAAGAAACACTCCCCACCTTTCCTGTAGACTGCCTTTAAGTATTAGAAGGCTGCTATAAGGTGTCTCAGGAGCCTTTTCTTCTCCCGGCTGAACAATCCCAACTCTCTCGACTTATCTTCATAGGAGAGATGCCTCAGCCCTCTGATCATCTTCTTGTCCCTCTTCTGGACTTGCTTCAATAGATCCTGATCTGATTTTATAGTTTATTTTGGTGGTTGGTTTTGGCTTTTTTTTTTGTATTTTTGATGTAAACATGATTTTAAAAGTGTTTTTCTTTCCCTTGTCAATAACAAGAGGATATGTGAAATAAGATACCTGATTATATTAACATTTACATCACAACATGTAAAAAATGCTAATATTAACTGTATCTGATACAGTATCTTGATGAATCAAGTAATTTTAAAAGGTGTAATTTATTTTAAAAATTCAGTACATAGAGCACAGTGCCAGAGGCTCTCCAAGACAGTATGGTCTTATTCTCCTGTGACAACAATGGTATTACCATTACCATTAGAACAGGAAGATATAAAGTAGAAGAAATTAGAGGTTTTGGCTACCATCTGATCTTTTTTGTTATAAGAAATCCCAGAAGTACTCAGCAAAGAGGAGAATTTTACCACGACTGTAGAGCATGTAAATTGCTAGACTTTAAGAATAACATTAACTATCCAGTCATACTACTAAATAGGTATAGATCTAAAACAAACAATTAAAAATCAGTGGCAAACACTTTAGAAATTAATCCCACCTCCTTCCCCCTTTTTGTTTTACAAAAAAAAAAACAAACCAAAACCTAATGAAAGTTGTGGAAATTGTGTTACCCAGAAGCTCGGTTTAGGATATTATATCTGTAACATTCATGGATCAAAATGGATCATGCTATTTCTGGATTGAGTGCAAAACGACTACAACTGATGCAAAAATGCGTTTTCTTATCCATTTTTAAAGAATCCAGCTAGGATGAAATATTGTCAGGTGTAATAATGTGATTCAGAATTCAAGTTCCATTTGCATCCAAGGGCACTGGTCACGGTCACAGTGTTTTTTGTACTAGAGTTTCTTGTCTAAGTGCAAAGATGTGTGTATACTCCTGCACCTTTGAATTTCTGCATTTGATATAATCTACTATTTTTGCAGGAGAATGGATACTAGCTCATTATCTCTTCCAAACTTTTCAATTAGAATGTACATTTGCAGCTCCCTTAGGGTAATGCAAGGGAGAATGTTCTTCCTATAGTTCTGAACCTTCAGGCTTTCGGCAGGTATTGGCCAAATCTTTAACACTATTTTAATACAGTTTTGCTGTTTAATTGCTGGAGGCATCACAGTTGATCATGTCTATGAGAAGTACTTAGGGGCTTTTAAGTATGCAGACTATTTAGCTGACTTGCATATGTACTAATGACATTTTACTAAATAAAGAGCAAATAATTATGCAGAACATTTTTCACAATATTTTTAGCATTCACATCCATACTGAAAACTTTGTGTATCTTATTAATTTTGTTATATTAATTATACTATAGTGAACTTGTTTTATATAAAGAAACAATTTCAAAAAGACGTTTCCCTGTGATGTTTAATGAGACAAACAGAAAGATGTTTGTGTTATAAATTGCATTGCTCAACTTTTAAATTCAGCTTTTCCATGTATTTGAATAAGGTCTTTCTTTTGCAGTCTCTTGTGGTGTTTTACTATGGCTCTATATTCAGAAACACTCATTAATCAGAGGTAACTGGAGTTAGATCAGGCTTTACAAACTTAAAACACCTGTAAAGCAACCACACAATTCAGGTGACCATCTCAAGTTAATTAAGACTTAAAAGGAGAGTTTGACTTGAATGTAACTAGTTGTAGTATGTGATATTTATAACAGAAATCATAAAAGAGTCTTTTAAACTCACCTACATGCTGCCCGAATCAGAAGAAGGAAAGTGGAATACAAAAGTGATCATTAATATCCATGAGCTGAAACTTGGTTTCTCATTTAGAAAGAAAAACAATCAAGTAAACTGAAAAAACTGTAGGTTTTATTTAACTTTTCCTGCTGAAGTTCAGGCTAAAATGACTGAGCAATAAAAGGACTTAAAAAACAGAATTCAGGAGTTAACATTTTGATTTGAGACAATATAAAGTGCAAAAATATTTGCTGAATATATTATACAATTAATTTTTTGATGTCATTCCTCAGCTAAATTGATAAACATTATTTGACTAGTTGCATAGGCAACCAAATATTGAAAATAATATTTTCTGCTGTATCTGATTAAATAATAGAAAAACTATTTCATTAACATTACAATTAATTGATACTACATCTGAATACAACCTCAGAATGGTATAATTGCATAATACTTTGCTTTTTAATCCTTTTTTTTTTCTGGAGTTAATTCTTGAAATTAACAGTATACAACACTGTGCAATATTGCCTCCTGTTAAAATTTTCCAGTTATAAGAAACTTAATAAATTTGAAATATATTGTATGTCTTCTTCTGGGCTTTGGGTTGGTTTTGGTTTTGTTATGTTGTTTTGGTTTTGGTTCTTTTCCCCTCCTTCTTCCCTTTGTCTTCTTTTATTGGCTCTGCATCAATCTAGCTAAACCATCTCTCAGAACAAGTACAGCATGTCTTGTCATTGATAGGAGCTGAAAGTCCCTGTGTTTGTTGGCAGGGGAAACATTTACCCAAAGCTCAGTGCAAAAATGAGCCTGTCCTTCCAGCATTCTCAACCATTCCCCAAAAGAATCTTAAAAAGTCCTGTGGAGGTTCATCATTCATAGGTATACGTTCTACAACGTGCCCTGAATAAGAATGAAGCAGCAAGTAGAATTGAACTGGACAATAACATGAACAGACACACAAACAAAACACAAAAGAGGCTACAGATAAAGAAATCCTAATCCATTCTGGACAGAAAGAGAACAACTAAGGAAGTACTGGTCCTAGTAGACTGTTGATTATGTAAGGACAGACAGGCAGAAATTGCATAGCAGGTAGTGATTAAAAGTTATGAAAAAATGAGGCACATAATGAGCTGAATGATCTGAGAATTTTCAATGGCCAGCACTATCTGCACAAAAGAAGTGAATACACATTACCAGTAATGGAACTGGTCAATCCAGTCTTTTGGGACAGAGCTGTTTGCCATGTGTAGCATTAAGAATGGCTTCTAGAATACTAAGGTAGTTGAGCTCCAGCCCTCTGATAGGTTTTGCTAAACCTTTTGGCAGGTGTGAATGTCCATGGATATCCAATGTGAACTGCTATATGTACTAGAGGAAGCCATAGACCACAAACCACAATTCTTTACATCCTTATTACAAGAGAAGGGGGTTTTGGGGAAGATGCAATTTGGGACCATAAAGTGAGATTAAAAAAAAAAATCATGAACATGTGCTATTGGGTTAGTATGTTACTTCTAAGTGCACATAACCCAAAAGGGTTGAAACTAATAGTGGTTTTTTTCATGTGACAAAAAAGTAAAACCCATGAAAATCAAAAAAGTTGGGGAATAACAGTCTAACAAAGTTTTGCCGTGGAAGTCTGTTGTCCCCCTACATACCAGGTGACGGTTATTTGGAAAGCTGCTAGACAAAATGAGGTGCTATAAAATAACAATTCTACAGTGGCCAGACCATGAGGAGCTTACTCGTCACCGCCAGGCAAGGTGTTAGGCTTCAGTGTAAGGCAGATTTTTGTCTGAAAGGGAAATGGAAGTCATCACAACACATTTTAGTTGTGCATCATGAGGACACACAGTACACATGCCAGGGACTGAGGCATGAGGAATGAACAAAGAACATGCCATTTTCATGACCTGGGTGTCCAAAAAGGAATGTATGTGGGTAAGGATAGAGACAGAAGGCACTTTACAACCCCAGAGAAGGTCAACTTGTTCCTACTAAAAGGCTGGAAAGCAAATTATCACAGATGGAGGGAGACTGGGGGGAGGTAAGTGGAAGGAATGCAAGGAACTATAAAATCATTGTAAATTGATACCCTTTTTTTGCTAGCTGATCTTCTGGTAAGACACTCACCAAAAAGGCCTCACCAAAACCCAACAGCTTGTTTTGTAAAGTAAAGCATTCCTGGCTTTTGGAGGGAGAAGTATAGAACAGTTTAAATCACTCAGTGCCAAGTGACATCTTGGGGATCATATTGAAGCCCATTGCAGGAAGCCTACAGCTGAAAAAAAAATGTGTTTCTCTTTTCCATGGAGATAAATCTACAAACTGAAGAGAAAAAAGGTAGATAAGAAGCAGAAACAATTGAGAAAATGTCAAGCAACAGAGGTTGCTGTAACATGGAAGACAAAGCCTCCTGTATACAGAAAAACATGTCCAGCTTCAACTACCATATAGCTGTATGAAGCAGCAAAGCAGATGAAAAGTTCCAATTTATAATGGAAGGCCCACTGAATTTATTAACCACAGGTTAGGGGTAACAATAAAAATGGAGCACAGAAGAGAAACACAGTGACAGGGAGAGACATAATGAATAAGAATAGACCTGAAAAGACAGGAACAATAAGGCCAGGACCAAGACAGTTTGGACTACACTCATTAAATGACCACATACAGGCAAAACAGGAGAAATAAAATCAGAAAAACCCAGAGGCCATTCTCAAGACTGTCCAAGAAAAAGATGTCAGGGAAAAATGGGTATCTCCATTCCAATAGCAAAAATACAAGAAAGCTCCTAGCAACTCAAAAACCTAATTTCCAGAATATGTTTTATTATTTCTGGTTTTATTCCATTTATTCCAGCTTTCAAGTCTCTGGCAATGGAAATATCCATCAGGAATTCAGGTAGAATTCCACTTGAACTTTTGCTTCAAATACAAGGAGGAAGTCCAGAGGAACTACAGGCTGGTCAACCACAATCCCTGGGAAGGTGATGGAACAACTAATCCTGGAATCCCTTTCCAGAAACATGAAGGACAAAAAAGACATCAAAGACTAGCCAGCATGGATTTATCAAAGAGAAATTATGCTTTATCAAGCTGATATCCTTCTATTATGAAATGACTGGTCTGGTAGGTGAGGAGAGAGTAATTGATATTGTCTATGTAGTCCTCAGTCAGATTTTTGACACCGTCTACTGTAACAGTCTCTTAGAGAACCTGATGAACCTCACCTAGCCAGGCTCTTTTCAGTAGTATCTAATGATAAGACAACATACAAAGGTCACAAACTGAAACACAAGAGAATTTGCCTGAACATAGGGCAAAATCTTTTACTGTGAGCATGACTGAGCACTGGAAAAACTTGCCCAGAGAGGCTGGGGGATCTTTCTCCTGGAAATACCCAAAGGCTGTCTGGACTTTGTCTTGGGCAACCAGGATGCAGGTGGTACTGCTTGAGCAGGGGGCTTGGACAGGACTCCAGAGGTCCCTTCCAACCTCCACCATTGTGTGATCCATCCAAAGGTTCAAAGGAAATGTTTTAGACCTGATGAACTTCCAGTTTCCAGTGAGCCTTTTCACTGGATAAACTTCTTCCTAGACTCAATAACAGACCAGAATAAGCTAGCAGTAAAGGTCAGACCTCCTTGGAAGGTTGCATACTTCAAAGTTCTATTCCCAAAATATGCTTGCACAAAAATAAAAATTTTGCTAGAACAAAATAAAAAAAAATGTAAACAAGACATGTCTAAAAGAATTAAAAAGCTGAAAAAAAAAAAAGCTTTTTAGAGAGAAAATGTGGCAATTTGCATGGAAGTTGGAGAGAAAGGAACAGAATTCAGAGGAGAGGCCTTTGGAGATGGTCATATAAATAACTCCATAGTCTGAATGCTGTCTGAAATTGCAGTATCTCTGGAAATTCTTTAATAAGGAACCTTGTTTTGGAAACACAAAGACACTTCCTTTTTCCTAGGAAAGTGTCAAGGTACATTAAACAAGCTGGGTTGTAGACAGGTGTGACACAGTAGGGAGGTCATTAAACGTGGCAAACCCAATATGTGACACATGGCAGCTCTGAGAATGCCTACTGCCTTTCTGAGACAGAAGAGAAGGAGGTAGAGACAACCCAAAGCAGTTTCATTGCTTAACATTTGGTCTTCAGGGTTAGATGGTAAAGAGGACAGTGAAGTATCCATTAGTGTTAGTCAGAACTTTTAAGTGTTTTTGTCACAACAACTGTTATTAATGATAACAAATTATTATAATTGAATTATGTATCAATATTTATTAATGTCCTGAGAAAAATAATTGTTTGAAAATCTACAAATAGGCGTGTCAGTAGACTATACGACCATTTTACTCAATAATTTAGGAGGATGTATAAAATGGCTTGCCAAGTGAGAAAAAAAGGATAGTCTTTTTATATGTTTAAATGAATCCTTCTGGTTTGGACCATTGGGCTTATTTTTAGGAGATGACTCACAGACTTAGTGTTCTATTTTCTTTTTCCTCACAAATACATACTTAAATTACATTTTCTTGTTATTATTTATAAGGCTGATACTGCTTTTGCAAGTCTGTTGTTGTCAAATCTCTGGGGTTAATTTTGTAAGATTCCTCATTCAAAATCCAGGTTACAAAATTTCATCATTTAAAATTAAGCCATTTGAACAAAGGTAATGGTCAATTTTTTTCAAAATAAGTGAGTCATGTGGCCTAAATTTCATTTTTAGAAACAGCCAAAACACGTCTTAAAATATGACTATTAGTACATAAAATATACACTTTCTTAGGATATTAGAAAGAAAAGGTTTTGGCTGTTGTGAACTTTCCTGATCTGCCCTCTTCATAGCCCCAGTGACTAGGTTGGGTTGGTAGAAGTTGGTAGGGGGACATAGCTAGAGACAGCTGACCTGAACTGGCCACGTGGAATGAAATGAAAGCTCAAATAAAGGAGGAGAAAGAGGTACATTCATGGTTATGGAAATTTTCTTGCTAAAAAACTATTACACAAGCTGACACCCTGCTTTCCAGGAAGTGGTTAACATCTGACTGTTATGGGAAGTAGTGAAAGAATTCACCTTTCTGCTTTGTTTGTATGTGCAGCTTTTGCTTTAGCTATTAAACTGTCACTTCCTCAGTTACTGAGTCTTCAAGGACATAGGGTGTATCATCAGCAAGTTCGCAGATGACACCAAGTTAAGCAGGAGTGTTGATTCCCAGGAGGATAGGGAAGCTCTACAGAGAGACCTAGATAGATTGAAGCATTGGGCCAAAATCAATGGTATGAGTTTCAACAAGGGCAAGTGCCAGGTTCTGCACTTGGGCCACAACAACCCCATGCATTGCTACAGGCTTGGGGAAGTGCGGCTGGAAAGCTGCCTGGAAGAAAGAGACCTGGGCGTTCTAATTGACAAGCAGCTGAATATGAGCCGGCAGTGTGCCCAGGTGGCCAAGAAAGCCAACGGCATCCTGGCTTGTATTAGAAATAGTGTGACCAGCAGAAGTAGGGAGGTGATTGTGCCCCTGTACTCAGCACTGGTGAGGCCACACCTCGAGTATTGTGTCCAGTTTTGGGCACCTCAATACAAGAGAGATATCGAGGTGCTGGAGCGAGTGCAGAGGAGGGCAACGAAGCTGGTGAAGGGCCTGGAGAATAAGTCTTATGAAGAGCGGTTGAAGGAGCTGGGACTGTTTAGTATGAGGAAGAGGAGGCTGAGGGGAGACCTCATCACTCTCTACAACTACTTGAAAGGACACTGTAGAGAGGTTGGTGCTGGTCTCTTCGCACAGGTAATTAATGACAGAACAAGAGGGAATGGCTTCAAGCTCCAACAGGGTAGGTTTAGACTGAACATTAGGAAAGAATTTTTCACAGAAAGAGTGGTCGGGCATTGGAATAGGCTGCCCAGGGAGGTGGTTGAGTCACCATCCCTGGATGTATTTAAGAGCCGTTTAGATGTGGTGTTGGGGGATGTGATATAGGGGAGAACTTTGTAGTGTAGGGTAGATGGTTGGACTCGATGATCCCAAGAGTCTCTTCCAACCTGGATGATTGTATGATTCTATGATTCTATGATTCTCATCACATTCCATTTTCTCCCTGTTCCACACGAGACAGGGATGAGCGAGTGACTAATCACAGAATCATAGAAACATAGAATGGTTTGTGTCGGAAGGGATCTTAAAGATCATTGAGTTCCAACCCCACTGCCTTGGGCTAGGAGACCTCCCAGTAGACCAGGTTGCTCAAAACCCCATCCAGCCTGGTCTTGAACACCTCCAGGGATGATGGGGAGTCCACAGCTTCTCTGGGCAATCTGTTCCAGTGCCTCACTACCCTCACAGTAAAGAATTTCATTCTGGTATCTAATCTAAATCTCCTCTCTTTCAATTTAAAACCATGACCCCTCACTCTATCACTACATACCCTGATAAAGAGTCCTTCCCCTCTCCTGTAGGCCCCCTTTAGGTATTGGAAGGCTGCTATAAGGTCTCTGTGGAGCCTTCTCTTGTCCAGGCTGAACAACCTCAACTCTCTCAGCCTTTACTCATAGGAGAGGTACTCTACCACTCTGGTCATCTTTGTAGCCCGTTGCTGCACTCGTTCCAACAGATCTATGTCTTTCCAGTGCTGAGGACTCCAGAACTGGACGCAGTACTCCAGGAGGGGTCTCATGAGAGTGGAAATGAGAGGCAGAAACACCTCCCTCCACCTGCTGGCCACACTTCTTTTGATGCAGCCCAGGATGCAGTTGGCTTTCTGGGCTGCCAGCGCACATTGCCAGCTGATGTTGAGCATCTTGTTCACCAAAACTCCCAAGTCCTTTTCCTCAGGGCTGCTCTCAATCCATTCTCTGCCCAAGGAGACTATGTGGGTTCTTGGCTGTTGGCCAGATTGAGTTATCACAGAGGCTTTCATATTCTTGCTGCTTGTCTCCTTGTCAGCCCATGCTCTTTTTGTCTCCTTCTGCATTTACTAATCTCTGTTCACTAATGTTGAGGTAGGTGGTATAGATATATCAGGGAATTAACAGTCTTAACACTCATATTCTAAAACAGCTGTGTGAATACAGTGCCATGGAGCTAAGGGTGTAAAGTAAGCACAGGTGATGGTGGTCCCTGATGAGACCTCTTTTTAATCTGGTCAGGCTTGAAAGCTCTTTGACAAGAGAAATTGGAACTGATAAACTGGTTTTCTTATCCATATTTCTTCAGTATGAGTGGTTTTTTTGCTATTTTGCTCCCATCTTCCATTCCCACTTTTGCTTATCTTCTTTTTGGTTTTGCCAGTCATCCTTCTTTGTCTCAAGCAGGATGTTCTGCCTGTAAACAGTCCCTTGTCCCTTATCTGCTGCACGGCCTATCAACTTTTCCATACTTGAATGTACAACTGCACCCATCCTGGTTTGCCCCTAGGGCGCTCACCTTGCTCACACATTTATGTAACATCACTATACATTGTGCCTGGTTATTTTGTGACAGTGTAACAAAGTAATTATGTAATGTTTTCAGATATATAATTTGTGAACACTTCATGAACTAAAGGTTCAAAGCAAACTAATATTGTTATCTACATACAAATTAGAGTGGTTTTGATTTATAGATATCACAGGCCTTGCTTTGGTTGCAGTGGTTTAAATCACATTTGGGAATGGGACAGATCTCAAATATATGTTAGTTCCTTCAGTTTTATGAAATAGCCTTCTGGGTAGAGTAGAGAGACCCAAGGCATTCACTCTAAATGAGAGAATTTTCAGGGAGTTCAGATGCATTATTAAGCACTCTATGAGAATTTGGTTGGTAGCTGGACGTTGTTCACTGAAGCTCCAGGAAGCTAGTTTTCATGTTATGCTATTCACAGAGCTACTTGTTTGATTTTCTGTCATTTTGTTGGCTTTTTTTTTCCCGTTTTTGTTCATTACTGCAAATGAACACAGGTTTTCATTGAGATTTTGTTCTCTCTTCAGAAATTAAAATTTCATTTAAAATTCGAGATTATACCTTTGCAGTCCATGTCATATTGCATATGGTACTATCAAATTTCATTGGTTAACAGGGTTACTGTTCATACAGTATTTTCATCTCAACTCTGCTGTAGATTTTTCATGTACTCATTAAATGATGTTTTCCTCTGTATGTTTTATTGCCTCTTTTCACTCCTATTTGCAGATAATATTTGAAACACGAGTTCCTAACATGAGTTCTCATGTGCATTTTACATACAAGCCTTTTTTTATTGTTAATTAACTGTATTTTTGGTGTCTTTGTATTCACTATTTTATGTCTGTAAGCAATGTCTAACTTACAATGGAACTTCACTTCCTGAATATTTGATTTCATCTCTACTGTTTGGAAGAACTTTTTATAAGTCAGTTTTCTAAAATAAAAACAAAGAGCTCTGGAGACATGATACATGACAAAAAGAGGGAAAAATAATCCTTGGGTTTTCCAGATGAAAAAAAAAAGAAGAACATCATTTGGGATGAAGGACAATCACCAACAGGGAGCAATGAATAAAAGGCTACCAAAGAAGCTGGAGGTTATCAGATTTCATGAGACAGAAGGGATTCATCTGAGATAGCTGAAAGGACAGTGATATGATTGCAAGACCACTCCCACTCACAAAATGTCATGGTAACTGGGAGAGGTATTTGACAACTGGAAAAAAATCAGTCCAACATACATCCTTGGTTTATATAGAGAGATAAAGTCCAGCCAGTCTCACTTTTCTACTGAAAAAGATCATGGAAAATAATGTATTTTCAAAAACATGCAAGATGTGAAGCTAGTAAGAAAGAGTAGCACTGATTTACACTGTTACAATCATGAGGACAGTAATGCAGCAATAGAAGAGAGCATTGAGAAGGCTGTGCAATCCCCATCCTTGGAAGCTTTCAAGACAAAGGCCTGTGCAGTGTTAAATTTTAAATTTTAAATGAGTGAAAAATCTATATTCTCTTTCACTCTACTTTTAAAACTTGATTTAATGCTTTCATAGAATATGCAGTTATACTTCATCTTAAAAACTTCCGTAAAACCAAAGAAATGTGTCTTGCCAAGTTCCAAGCAATTGTGATGTATATCACACTACATGGTTAACATGAAACAAATAGAATATTACTATTTATAGACTCATATTGTTCATCCAACATACTGAAATTCTTGTTACACAAACAAAAGGCCCAGATGGGAAGGAATTATTTCTCAAGACAGACTATAAAAACTTGCTTCTTGAAAAAAAGAAAAAACTTTCTTCTTGAAATCTTAAAAGTTTAAAAAATAGAATTTTTATGTTAAGAAATTTTATTATATATTCAAAGTACTTTTGATAGTCCAGCAGAATATTTTATTTAAAAGTCAAATTTTTAAGCCAAACAATGTCCATTATTTTTTACTTCAGTCATGATCATCTTCTACAAATTCTACAAACAAGACTCTAACTGTGACCTTCCTGAGGCTGACAAGTGAGTTTACAGTTATATATGCTGGATGTTGAAATAAGATTACCACTCTAAAGCTGAAAGCTGGGACAAGAATAAAGTTTTTTCAGTAAAAGTTTTTTCTGACTATCTTTTCAGAATCTTCGGTTCAGTACCATATATGCCATCCAGCAAAATAATAGCATGAGCAGTCATAGATGAAGGTATTACCCCTTCATTATATAAAGCAAAAATTCATCCACCTGCTGCATGCCTGTTTTCTCTCAAGGTTTCTCTTGATTGATAGAGCTGAAGTTACATATGGATAAATATTTTCTATTCCTTCCTTTTTATTTTCTGCTGTCAAAGACACATCCAATAGAAAATACTTACAACATGTAAATAGAGGAATAATAATAATGAAAAAAAAAAATGGCAATACTATGTAAACATATTTATATAAGCAACTAGGTAAGAAAGGGTCTTTAAATAAAATACTGCTTCATTGCCTTTTGGTATTGCTCCAGTATATCAATGAATCTGCATATAACTACCACCATCTCTGCCATGTTTAATTCAGTCCAAGACCAAATAAAGGGAAATATATTTTGCTGTGGAAGTCAAAATAATAAACAAGACAAGAACTAAAGTGCCTAGTTCTGTGTTGTGCTTTATCCTTCTAATACATATAACCTCCAACACTCATGCTTCAGGTTTTTGCTTTTTTTTCTTTAATTTGAAATTTCCAGAAATACTGGTTATGTCATGTACATAGTCCCTAAATTCTCATTTGTGTTTTGCTAAAGGTATAAAGTATGCAACGTTTCCAAAATATGGAGTATGGGGGTTGCAGCTTAGCAATTTAAATTCACATATTGTAGTCCTACTGTCCCCAGGAGGCCTAGGCCGCTTTACCTTGTTTCTGTAATGAGAATATACTGACACATTTTCATTACTAGATCAAAGGAGTGGGGCATTACACAAACCAAGTTGCAAATGAAATATCAAAATTGGCTGGAGTATACACATTCATTCTAATCAATTATCATCTTGTTTTTCAGAAATCAATAGAAGAAATGGAAAAAGGAGACAGAGGACGTGAAATTAATACAGTTTGTGAAATATGGCTTAAAGTATGTTCATTTATATACAGTTGACTGGAATGAGTGAAACAGATTTTATAATTAGAATGCCTTTTGAAAATGTCTACTCAATATTTAGAGCACTTTTCAAAAAGAATGTTCAACTCAAATTTACTGTATATTGGAACAAACTGCATGTTTAAATTGTCATTTTATGTTGAAATATATATGATTCATATCCAAGAACTTCCACTTACTGAAAAAAAAAAAACCAAGGAACAAGATCTTGTTCTTGGAAAAAAACAGGATCCAGACTTACTAAATTATCAGCCTAGTTTTTATTTTTTAAGGCTGGTGAAAAAGTCTTTTTTGAACTGATTGAGTCTGTGGATTGCTTTCTTTTGGTAATGTGATACAAAGTCAATTGGGGGCAGATAATTTGATTAATGCTCATTACTATTGTCATAGGCTGTGACACATCACATGAACTCTTTATTAGTAAGCAGCAAGAAACAAATTTGTGAGATCAGCCAGTGTCAATAGAAGTTAATCAGTTTTCATATATTCACAAGCTAAACCTTCTCTGCCTTTAGGACATGATCTCAAAGAAATCACTTATGTGGAATCATACTGAAGGAGGCAAGGACACAGTAAATGGCTTTCTTGATTCTCTTGATTATAACAGTCTATGGCTTAAATGAGATGATTATACTGATCCCTAGGAGGAATACTCATATAACCCATAGAAGAAATTTTTTTACCTCTTCTAGAGAGCAAACTGTAAAACCTGATATGAGTCGGGAAAAACACAAACAAACCAGCAAAACATTATAGTTGGCTACTTTTACTGTTTCATGGCTATCAAAGTAATGCCATAGTGAATAGCTTTATATAAATTATAAAACGGATGCAATTTTCTTAACCACAGAAAGGCATTTTTATTGTTTTGGATTAAATTTTACCATCACACTAAGAGGTGACTAAGAGGTGACTAAGATTCACGTGAAGGAGACAGTTCAAAATATCTTTTATGTTATATATATATGTGTTAGCCAAGGTTGAGTGCTGTGGCCTGGATAAAGGGATGAGTCTAGTAGAAAGAGGTAAAAAAAATGATCCAGAACTGACAAAAAATTATCAATACTTGTACCAGAACCAAATAATGAGCTGAGCCTTTTATTTCATCAACTGTTAAAAAAAAAAAATTCTGAAAAATTATGTCATAACAATTTACAGATGTTAGCAACTCTTCAGTGCACAGTATTTTGTTCTATAGTGCTCCAGCCCAAAGATATAAGAGTAAAATGCTGTGTTCCTGAGCAGAGGGAGGAAGAGGAAGGGTGGGGTGGGAGTAGGAAGACATGCATATGGGCAGGTCTGTGTTGGTACTCACCACTATGTACAAAAAAGGTAGTTGTTAATTAATATAATTTGTGTATGGAAGGAAGAACAGAGTTCTCATACACTAATTAACTATGCAGTGGATTATTGGGCGCAACTTGCCAGGTTTCAAAACCAAACTGTAAGTACACCTAAATGAATAAATTATGGTTCCAAGTTTCATTAAAGACATACTGTTATTCTGCATATGACTAATGATTCAGAGAATGAATGGTTAAAGGTCGTTAGTGTGGATTTAGTACAGCCTGGCAAAGAACAGAGCTCGGAGCCCAGGAGCCCAGCATTCCAAGATAAAGAAATGGCCTTGTGTATAAGATAGCAGGAACAGCCTGTATGCTAAGGAGGAACCCAATTGTCTGGGTAAAGTGTCCATCTGGTCAGGATCAGTTTTGCGGCTTGGGGTCCAGCCAGCCCAGCATTCTAAGCCAAAGGTAAAAGTACACAGTGAAGAAGACTGCGAGCCTCCCTCCAGAAGACCCCGGCCCACGACCACCGGACCACAGTATGCATGCGGCAAGGGGAGGAGACTTATGATAATGAGTTCCTAGAAATAATTAGAATAGTAACGCCTTTTCTTAGGATCAATTATAATAACCCAGCCCACATTAATGAATATGTATGCTTTTCATCATAAATAGACGCTTGTTTTACAAACCAGTGTGCAAGTTTGGAGGAGCGATCCCCCTTGCACCCAGCGCCGCAATAAACATACCTGCTTTATAACTCTTTGCGAGTTGTAAGGTTTGTTTCCGCGTGTCAATTTGGCACCCCAGATGGGACCCCCTCTGTCCGGCTGCGGGACCTGCTGAGGACGGGACTCCTCTGGGCGCCCCTGAGATTTCTCGGGAGGACTCCCCCACTCATCCAGATCACCGTGGGGACAGACAAGGACCATCTATTGCGGACCAGGTATGTTTAGGGTTTCTTAAGGGGGGGACCTGTAAGTCATGAGGAGACGTCCTACACGTGGTAAAGAGTCGGCGTACTCGCCCCGGGGTATGCTCAAGCTTGGGCTAATGGTCGGGTTATGCTTGTGTGGGATCCCTCGGTTTTGGTTTTTGTGTTAGTGGGTGGAATTGTAATACTGTTTGTTACTTGTTGTATTTGTCATAAGGTACCACTACTGTGTTATTGTCTGATATAAGGTGGAAATTATTGTATGAGTGAAATGAGTGATTGAGACGCAGCACTGTTGCGGAGCGAGTGCAGAGTTCTGATCCGTGGTTCCGTGTTCTCTGCGAGGAGAGCGGCCGGAGACAAACAAAGCATATGACAGACTGTAAAGAAACATTGTGTGAACCTAATATTGAGAATATTAAGTGGCAGTGTCTTGGACATTCGGATAACATTTGTGATCCTATTTTTATCTTAAAGTGCTTTGCTTGTAATACGGAGGTTTGGGTAGATCAGGAGGACGATTTTTGGTGTCCACAGTGTGGTAGCTGGACTGAGTGGAAAAATCAAGTGGGCGGGAGAGTTGAAACAAGTAATCTGTGGAGACATAGCCTACCCCCGGAGATAAAGGTAGCAACAGGGATATAGCTGTACCGTTTCCCGGGAGGGAAACAAGAATAACACCCAGGTGACACACGGAGATCAGGGTCACCTCTTCACCAAGGGGGTAAGGAGGACATAAAATGGGCAATAATCAAGGGGGCGAGATACTGAAAAAGAGTCCCCTACGGTGTATTTTAGCACACTGGAAGGAGATCGGGGGCTCACCAGGTGGCAGCGTGACAAGAAAAACTTAATTAAATATTGTAATCAATGGTGGCCCCTTTACAAGTTAGATGATCAGGAGAAATGGCCCTTTAACGGGACACTTAATTACAATACTATATTACAATTAATGCTATTCCTTAGAAGGGAAGGAAAGTGGGATGAAGTCACATATGCGGACATGTTTTTCACCCTTCGGGACCACCCCAAATATCAGCAGGACTGTAGACTAGTGGCTCCACAAGACCCAATAGTGTAATAAGAAAGAAGGAAAAGGAAAGTTGAAGAGATGTTGCAGGAAGTGATATCCGGAGAGAGTTGAGGTTGGCAGAAAGCAGAGAAGCGTGGAGAGTGTTAAGACAGAAGGAAAGATAAGTAAGAGTTAGTAGTGGCACTACAAAAGAGTAAAGGATTTGGAGATATGAGACCTAAAAGGCCTCTGAGAGGGGAAGGATACAGGTCCAGGCAAAGGGGGACTGATGGGGACCCGGGGAATCTACCCTAGCGTGATCCACTGGTTACTCTAAGGCTAGGGAAAAAGCAACAAGAAATAGAATTTTTGGTAGATACAGGAGCAACGTTCTCGGTCTTGAATCAAGCCCTGACCCCTATTGATACTGATTTTGTAACAGTAAAGGGAGCCACTGGCCAGAGTGAAAAGGCATATTTTCTCAAACCTCTTAGGTTCAAATTGGGAAAACAATTGGGGATACACAAATTCTTATATATGCCAAGCTCCCCGAAACCCCTGCTAGGGCGAGATTTATTAGAACAATTGGGAGCAGAAATTAAATTCAAAAAAGGGAAAATGGAACTTCGGATAAGAGAAGATCAACTAATTGAAGTACTAAGTTTGGCCCTGATAGGAACTCCCATTACTCCAGGAGTGCCTGAGGAGATTAGAGACCAAATTTATCCGGGGGTATGGGCCTCAGGAGTGCTGGGGAGAGCAAAAAGTGCTTCCCCAATAGTGATAAAACCCAAACAAGGAGCACGACCGGTGAGAGTCAAACAGTATTCCCTCAGGATAGAGGACAGGAAGGGGATCCGACAAACTATAGACCAGTTCATCCAATGAATGTGTGAATCAGAATGTGAATCAGAGTATAACACTCCAATATTACCTGTCAAAAAGCCGGATGGTAGCTATCGCATAGTGCAGTATCTCAGGGCTATCAACAAAATTGTTGAGGATTTACATCCGGTAGTAGCAAATCCATACACTCCTAACTAAATTGGTACCTGAATTGGCATGGTTTATCGTCTTGGACCTAAAGGATACCTTTTTCTGCTTGCCTCTGAGCCCAGAGCGCCAACTTTTATTTGCATTCGAATGGGAAAACACAGAATCTGGAAGGAAAACACAGCTTACATGGACTGTGCTACCACAGGGCTTTAAAAATAGCCCAACACTTTTTGGAAATCAGCTAGCCAAAGATTTAGAACAGTGGAAACGCCCGCCTGGGTCAGGAGTGGTATTGTAGTATGTGGACGATATATTACTCGCCACTGACACCAGAGAAACATGCATAGAATGGACTGTGAGCCTGCTAAATTTTCTTGGACTTAATGGCTATAAAGTTTCTCCACAGAAGGCACAGATAGCCCAGCAGCAAGTGACCTATCTAGGATATGAAATAACTGCAGGCCAACGGACACTAGGGAAGGAGAGGAAAGAGGCCATCTGCCAGACACCTCGACCACAGACGCCTAAGGAACTTCGGACCTTTCTAGGAATGACAGGATGGTGTCGTCTCTGGATATATAACTACGGACTCTTGGTAAAGCCGCTATACGAGTTATTAAAATCTAACTCAAAGAATATTGTGTGGAATAAGGAAGCGGACAGAGCCTTCCATCAGTTAAAAAAGAGGTTAATGGAAGCACCTGCCCTGGGATTACCCGATACTACTAAACCTTTCTGGTTGTTTTCCTATGAAAAACAAGGAATAGCCTTAGGAGTACTAGCTCAGAATCTGGGACCCTATTGAAGGGCGGTGGCATACTTCTCTAAACAGCTCGACGGAGTAAGTAAAGCGTGGCCTAGCTGTCTCCGAGCAGTGGCAGCAGTGGTAATAAACATCCAAGAGGCCCGTAAATTCACCCTAGGCCAGAAAATCACAGTTATGGTATCACACACCGTCTCAGCAGTACTAGAAGTAAAAGGGGGGCATTGGCTTTCGCCTCAGAGGTTTCTTAAGTACCAGGCTATCCTGATAGAGCAAGATGATGTAGAAATAACAGTAACTAATATTGTCAATCCAGCCTCTTTTCTCAGCGGAACCGAAGGAGAATCAATGACCCGTGACTGCTTGGAAACAATCGAGGCTGTGTACTCCAGTCGACCAGACCTGAAAGAAGAACCATTGGAAGATGCAGAGGATTCCTGGTTCACCGACGGGAGCAGTTTCATTCAACAGGGGATACACAAAGCTGGCTATGTGGTAACCACCACAGAGAAGGTAATAGAATCCAAAGTCCTGGCCCCAAATACATCAGCCCAAAAGGCTGAGATAATAGCACTAACCTGAGCGCTGGAACTAGCCAAAGGAAAACGGATAAATATCTGGACAGACTCTAAATATGTTTTTGGGGTGGTGCATGCTCACAGGGTGGTCTAGAGAGAAAGAGGACTCTTATCTACACAAGGGAAACACAAGAAACATGCTGAAGTTCTCAAGCTCTTAGATGCAGTATTACTGCCTACCAAAGAGGCTATCATGCACTGCAAAGCTCACCAAAAAGGGAACACCACTATGGAACTGGGCAACGCACTGGTGGACCGAGAAGCCAAAAGAGCAGCAGAGATGGGTAATGCAGAGGTACAATCCTTGGTCCCAGATGGTAAGATACAAATTGACAATGAACCTAGATATTCTAAGGACGATCACAAATTTATCAAAGACTTAAATGGGAAAATTGAAGGGAAATGGGTCAGAACCCCACAGGGAAAAATAATAGTGCCTTTCTCGTTACTATGGGCTGTAGTCATGGCAGAACATAAGAAATCCCATTGGGGAACAGAGGCACTTTACAGATACCTGAGTAGGCTAATATGTGCTCGGAATCTATATGCCACTGTCAAACAAGTCACTCAGCAGTGTGAGGTATGTTTACAGAACAACCCTAGGACAGGTCCCAGAGTCCAGTTTGGCCAGATAGGGAAGGGAAACTATCCGGGACAACAATGGCAAATTGATTTTTCAGAACTTCCAAGAAAAGGGGGGTTTCGATACCTATTGGTGTTAACTGATACCTTTTTCAGGATGGCCAGAGGCATTTCCCTGCCGAACCAATAAAACGAGAGAAGTCGTTAAAGCATTGTTGCAAGAAATTATACCAAGATTTGGGGTTCCTGCAGTGATTTCCTCGGACCGAGGATCCCCCTTGCACCCGGCGCCGCAATAAACATACCTGCTTTATAAGTCTCTGCGAGTTGTAAGGTTTGTTTCCACGCGTCACTAACTATCCAGAACAACCTTGAAAGATGCGTAAACCACAAACAAGGTGGAATGAATTTCAAAAAGGAGAGAAATGTTCCCTCTAAGGAACAAACTGGGCGCATTTCAACAAAAAAAAAAAACCAACACCTTGATTATACCGAAAGGGCAGAGCATAAATTAAAGACTCCTAGGGGTTGCTCCAACTTGCAGCCAAAACCAAGTTTTGCTGCTTTACTCTGTTGTCTAGTTTCTAACTGCACACCGCAATGAAAATCATTTATAACTAGAAAGGTCCCATAACAACACAGAAAAGGCACGGGGGCTGCAACTTAATATTACAGAACACTTACCCTGTGGGCGATCACTAGTAACTGAGGAAGATAATAACTGCTCAGCTACTCTGAAATAATTTACTCATAAAAGAATCTTCATTAAAATAACATTAAGGAGTATTTTCAATGTGGTGTACAGGGATTTAGCTGCGTGATTCCTTTTAATATTAATGGGAATTGTGTGGCTAAACCCACACACGCTGCAATGAAAATCTGCACTTATGATTTTAACAAAAATCCATAAAAGGAAACAAATTCAGGTGAAGGCTTCACTCTGTTGTGCCCCGTTACTGCTAATAATACAGTATGTAAGATTAGTGCATAACAATTGTAATGTCTGTAATAAACATGCTGCTGCACCTAAGCTCTTAATAAAAGAAGTTAAGGAGAGAAGGGAAGGCTTACCTCTGTGGTAAAGCAGTGATTAAATTAGAAAAGACAAATGTGGATGGAAATTTATAATTCTGCAATCTGAATTGTTCATGTTGGCTGCAGAACAAATGTGTTGGTAAGCCATAAAATAATTATTGTGTACTCCAAAGGAGAGGAAGTTGAAAATATCAATAGCAAGAAAAATTATGACATTTGGTGGAAAAAGCCGTTTTGGTCAGACAGAAATTAGAAACGCCATCTTTTAATGAGAATTTTCATGTAACCCTAGGAGGCCATCTAGAAGCTGACTCAAAAAACATGGGACCCATGGCAAGGCCAGTTTGCTTTTATTCTTCTCAGTTATGCTACCCTAGACTGGCATAAAGACAACTAATTGGGACAGCGTGATACAAACTTCTCATCACAAAGCTAGAAAATAATTTGGTTAAAGAAAAAAAAAAAAAGGCTATGCAGCGACAACAAAGGAAGAGCCATATTTGAACTTCGTCCAGACCAATAATGTACAGATTGGCAAACAGGGAGATGAAAAAGGAACAGGTCCCATAAAGACAAATTTTTAATCCATGTTAGCAGGTAACTGGTACTTTCATCCTCATAGTGAATATAAGAGATACCTGTTCTCCAGTTTATTTCATCTTGTGCCTTCATGTTTTGTTTTGTGAGCAGAGGTTTTGGGGTTTTTTGAGTGGATGTATGAAAGATTGTGTTGAGACTTAAAAATTTCAGTAAAAGCCAACTATTTATAACAAGAATGCCCTAAGACAGTATTTGGGTCCAGTTTTATCAGATGAAGGATACCCTCAATTGGAGTCATTGGAATTTGAAAACAAGAAAATGATAAAGCAAAAGATTTTCAATTATAGTCAAACTTGTAAGAACCCCTCTATTACCAGGAGGCAGCAATGTGAAGAGGAAGCTCTGAATGTAAAGCTTTTATTGTACCTTTTATTTTTGAAAGAGTGTTATGAGAGCTTAACATTACTTTTAAATGATTGACACAATAAGTGTTCCATTTTAATTGGCACTTCTGTGATTTATCACTATATCATGCGGGGAACATCGTATTAGGCCATTTGTAAGTGAATAGCAGGCTACTGAACATCTGACAATACTTGAAGACTTCTATTGAAGGTTCTTATTAAGAAGAGACACCTACTAAGAGAGTTTGTGTCCCCATTTGATCTAAACTACTGAATTGGACCAAATTACATCCTTCCCTTCTGAGCAGAAATATAATCCTTGGCATACCAGTAGTCCCCGGTGCTATCACACTGCCTTGTTTTCTGTTCTGCAAACGCACAAAAATATGATTTCCATTTCTAAACTGGGACAACCAGAAAGCCTAATCCTACTGAAATTGCCTTGATCGTCTCATCTTTTTACTTCCACCCTAATCAGAACCGTCTTCTCAGACCTCACTAGTACCATAATACCTGAGGTAAATAAGAAGATGTATCAAACCTTGGTTTTAGATCAAGGGTAGAGTTTCCTGGTAGCAAGGTTTGAAAATGTATTAAGCTGGGGCCACTGACTCTGCCATGGCGCTCACACAGAATGCATTTCCTTCTAAAAACTGTTCAGTCAAAACCCGAGGAAGCAAGAATCAAAGAGAGCCTCTACATATTGGTTCCAGCCCCTAGCCCCCTTCTTCACTTATTGGTCTTTTTACTAGCCCACATTCAGGTGCTAAAGGCTAATCATTCCCAGCAGCATCTGACTGACTCCATTTTAAAGAGCTGCATTGTTCAAAACCTTTCTGATCTGCATCAGATAGTGCTATTTCAGGATTTTTTGGTTCTAATTTTAGAAAAGCAATTAATCTTGACACATTGTGATACACACAGTCTTATCTTAGTATTTTGATCTGGCCCAACTGATTTCTTTTCAACTCCTACACTGCATATTGCATGTTTACATCGGCAGCTGTTACTCCATGTACCATCTGTCTTTATCAACACCTAGGTACACAGATGTGCTGTAGCTGTGCAAATGTTAGAGATCAGCTTAACCTTTCCTCTTCCTAAAAATCATAATAATAATGCCTTGAAACAAGTCAACATCTAATATTTAATTTGTTTCAAATGCATTTGTGTAGGCTTTTCTTGTTCTATAAACTGTGGGTTTAATTTAAAAAAAACAAACCACCCAAAATACAAAATTCTAAACGGCATAGAAATTGCATAAACTGCAAACTGACTCAATATCAGAAAGAAAATCTAAAACTATTTAAAACACTGATGATGGTAATGTTGTGATCTGGGGCATTTGAAGGTTACTGTCTGTATACTTATTTTTGGTTTAGTGCCAGTAAGCTATTCTGTCAAGAAGCAGAGGTTTAATAAAAAATAAACACCATGAATGGAGTCTTGCCAAAAAAGTGAGTATAAGAGTGTCTTAGAATGGATGTAGGCTAATGCAGTTCTTTCCAAAATTTTTTCTCATCTCTGTGTATAGATATGTGTATACATACATGTAACATCTAGAAAGATGAAACTGAAGGTAGCTTTATCATAAATAACTGGGAAAGAAGTATGTTACAGAAATAGGAAAAACTATGTTAGCTGTATGTGTACACATTTTAGTAAAGGCATACCCATGATACCAACATATGGATACTATATACAGTCTCTTTGTCACACTGTTTTCAAACTCAGCTGCAACAAAGAAAAACAGGTATGAAACTCCTAAAACCAAAGGTATAGATTATAATTTATTTTAAGTTACTGTAAGTAACCAAAGCATGTTTAGAGTTCTGGAAAGTCTTACCTCTGCTATTCCTATTGTATAAGTGAAGAAGATTGAGATGGACACTTACCTAATATAAAATCATAACTTTCCTTGTTAAAACAAGAGTCATTTTTCACAGCAAGTAGTTTAACTATATTCAGACATAAAAATCCAAAGGTGTTTTCAGGTATTTGCAACTCTGTAGTCATGGGCTTCAAAAAAGTAATTGTATAGATATACAGGAAAACACACTTGCATACACCTGTACTTCTACCCAGATAGGGTGTCTGTAGCTTACATACACATACACCTTTATAGGCTTTTGGCAGGAACAAAAGTATGGTACTTTACCCTTTTGTAAAAATGGCTATATTGTTTAATACCACAGTATTTCAGAAACAGAAGCATAGCGGGTTGCGGGAAAACAAAAAGTTCCTCGAACATCGTGGCCAAGGAATATCAAGCTCTCTATTCCCCTCCCAATAAGGTAAAACTATATAAGTTGTGGATGCATTGGAGAAAAAAAAAAAAAAAAAAAAGAGACTAACCCACAGCATATAATTCTGATATTATTCAATGCAAATTTATCTGAATTTGAAGAGTTAAGAGCAAACCACAAGGATATTTTTCTCCTGAACTTGAACAACAGATTTGACCTCTAATTCAGAGCTGCAGTAGGGCTTGTAACACTGAGTCATTTTTCCAGACTCCATGCACTTAAAACATACGTATGCACGAACGCACACACAGAGAGTTTCTCTAAAAACACTGTATGACTGACTTCTTTCCCAAAGACACATAAATCTTGAAGTAAAATATTTGAAAATGCACATTTATACACATTGTCTCCCCATTAACTTTAATATAGAGAACAAAAAATATGATCGGTAATGTATTTCTCCTTTGCTGAGAAACACTCCTGGACAAAATATAATGGGGTTGGGCTTGCCGCATCCATGTCTCTAACTCTACTCCAAAAACCAAGAAAGTGTGTTTCAGGACAATGTGCATGCAGAAAGACAAAAACAGAGCTGTAGTAAAACAAGTATCCATCACTCAAATGTAATCAAATGTACATTAATTTGGTCCAATCCAATCCTAAGAGTAGATATTATTTACATAGAGGAATTCTCTTATGCTTAAATTATTCTAAAAATTATTTAAATACTAAATAAGAAATGGCAGGGCACAAGCAGTTATATTTATGTTCCAATGTACCTGGTGATAGTGGATCTTCTGTAATATTTTGCAGAGTTTTTATCTTGTGTTATGGAAGAGCGAGAGCAGATTCTACGAAGACAGGACAAAGTACAAAACAAGATACACAGTGTCTTATCTAAGGTCTCCCTTTTGGCTTTCTTTTTTCCCCCTTGTTTTTGGTTTATTTTGCTTTTATTTTATTATTTTTATTTTTCTGTTCCATTCCATTCCATTCCATTCCATTCCATTCCATTCCATTCCATTCCATTCCATTCCATTCTGTTTTCTAGTCTTAATTTCAGGTTTTCATTTTAATATTTGTAAAAATTGATAGAATCTGGAAAATAATCTTTCTCTAAATGAAATACCTCTTTTAAAGATACACATTCATAGCTGGCATGGGTAAAGGTATCAGGATGTGAATACATGCACACATTTACATACACACAAATATCATTAAACTGTCACATTATTTGATTAAAATAGGCAAAAAAATTAATAGTACAGCTAATATAGTATGGTATTTGACAATATATTGTCATAATTCTGGCTTTCCAAACTGCAAGGTTCACTGTCAGTCTTAATTGTTATGTGTTGTATAACTCAATTCCTTTCTTCTTCCATTTAGGAAATAGAGAAGATGAAACCATACAGTCCACAGGGGGAGATAAAAAGATACCTAATAGATGAAGTTTGAGTTAAGTCATACAGTTATTATTTTAGCAGATTTGACTGAATATTGCCTCAATCCATGAAGATCTTATGGTGGTCCAAAAAAAGCATTTTTTTTCATAATGTGTTCATCTTCTCACCCGCTGCTGACTTTCAGCTCAGCCTAATTTCCCTTCTGTTCTCCCAGCAATTTGATTCTCCAGTGGCCTGTGCTGTCTGATTTCTCAAACTTCTGATTTTCTCTTTTTTTCTGTGCCAGTCACAATTCTGCTCCTGCATTTTCTCCCTCTCCCCCTTCCACACACACCCTCCCTCTAGGCCTCCTACTGCTGAAAAGTGACTAACAAGACAAGAGGCACTGCTTCCCTTTTTTTTCAAAGGAAGCCTTTCTCTTCCTCACCCCCATCTTTCTCATCAAACTAATACCAGCCTGACAGAAGAACATGTTATAAAGAGATAAAGGACAGTAGCTTTTTGTTCTCCAGGAAAAACTTAAAATCTGCAGGACCTCCATACTGTATAAAATTATAATACCTAAACTGTTACACTAGCGATCTCTCATACTTAAGCCAGTGAATTCTCAATAAGAAATTTAATATCTCGGTCTTAATCTTGCTTACATTACTCAACACTATATATATATTTATAATACATATATAAAAAACCCATAAATTTTTCAAATATAGTGTCATTTATAAAGTTTTCAGTCTCTTGCTTACGTGGAAACAAAAAATTGACATTCTAAGTATTTCTGAGATACATCATATGAATCTGAGAGATCATGTATCTTGTCACAGGAATTCTGTAGAACAATAAGAGAGGCAGCAACCAATATTCCTGGGTGTAGACAGAGAAGATTAGAAACTGGGGAAAAGTTTGTGAATAAATATTATGAGCATTGATGGAAAGAGATGGAAGGTGAAGATTGGGAAAGAGTGAAGAGGAAAGCAGGAATAAGGTATTCCACTGCAAATACAGAATAAGAAATCAGAGCAAAAGGATTACTACTGCACAGGAAGAAGAGAAAAAAATGTAGTCCATGGAAAAGCACAACTTTAAAATAATAGAGTACTGCATTACATGATAGGTTAAAAGACACAGCTAGTTCTAGCAGATAGAATTTTATGTCATTTTCTTAATTTTTGGAGGTTTGCTCACTATTTGTATGTTAATATATGATTGCAAGAAGTCTATACATTTAGTATGGAAGGCAACTGAGCTTGGAAACAGCGTTGCTTCATTTGGTAAGCAGTTGAAATTTGCAGAGGATATTTTAAATCTACCTATTTCTAATATTCTGCATTATAGCTTGAGTCCATCTTTTGATATTTACTCTCATTTTGTATTTCATACTTTCTTATTTCTTTTTTTTTTTTTTTTCCTGAAAAAGTATGAATTAGTTTCAGCGCTCAGTTGCTGAAAACACTGAAAGAATCCCTGTTGTCACTAGTATCATTTGCATTGCAGGACAACCTAGAGGTGCCTATATTGTACATTATAAGATATACAAATTCAAAAGCATAATCACAACAAAAACTTGAAACAACCAAAGGGAAAGAATCAAAGTGTAGAAACAAACAAAAAAAAATTCCCAGAGAATGTTCCAAGAAAAATGTTCCAACAGTGCATTTATTCATTTTTAGGTAGGACTTAAGACTGGCAACAATATTTGCCAATGAGTTTAAATTTGTATTTCTTATTCAAAGTTATGCACTGATATCAGACAATATTCTGTTGAGTAGAGCTGTTGTATAAGATTCTTAAAGCATCCAGCAGAATGCACAGCAGAATGATTAATGGCTACAGTTTAGTAAAAGACATCTTAAGAAAGCTATGTAGAATTATTTCTTGTTATTCATTGGTAGTTTTTATTACTGAGTTATAGAAAACAACATTTATTTCATATTTTAGAATTGTGGGAATAGTTAAAATTATTACAATTCCTTTGGGAAAAAAAAAAAAAAAAAGAGAGGAATTTTTCCACCCACTATAAGTGCATCTCAATACTATATTTACTCAAGAACACACACAGCTTTATATAAGAACATA
This sequence comes from Numenius arquata, assembly GCF_964106895.1. Taxonomy (NCBI): domain Eukaryota; kingdom Metazoa; phylum Chordata; class Aves; order Charadriiformes; family Scolopacidae; genus Numenius; species Numenius arquata. The sequence continues at coordinate 33,801,430 of NC_133616.1, read as the reverse complement.
CAGATAAACAATACACAGCTGTATTTGGAGTTAATCAGAAGATGATTTTAGGACAGAAATTATTCTGTCAAACTCTACCATGGCCACTATGGAATTCTTTACTGTTCATCTGATGTACCTGCTACTATGTTGCTGCATTACACTGGGAAGTTCTTCCACATGACTGTGCATGTCAAGATGAAAAGAAAGAGTGCACAGTTTTGTTCAAGAAGAGATTAATAAAGTGGGGAGTTCTTGGTCAGTTGGTTGATTGCTGGTTCTTTCGTTCTTGGTTTGGATTGGGTTGCATTTTCCTGCTTGCTTTTTTTAAGGCTGGACATAGCCTATATGAGACCTTAATTTTGAAATCTTACCTCGCTACTAAACATCAGTCGTCAATCTTTCTTCACAGTTTCCAATATTAAAACATTTGGAAAATAAATGGAGCCAAAACTGTAGAGCAGTAGCAAGAGAATAGGATGGGAATTATACTCCTGTAGTCAAGGGTTTTTTTGTTTAGAAGCCGAGTCAGCTTTTTGTTACAGAATCAGAGAATGATATGGGTTTGGAAGGTAGCTCTGGAGATCATCTAGTCCAACCCCCCTGCCAGACCAGGTTCACCTAGAGCAGGTTGCACAGGATGGCATCCAGGCAGGTTTTGAATGTCTTCAGAGACGGAGACTCCACCACCTCTCTGGGCAGCCTGTTCCAGTGCTCTGCCAGCCTCAAGTAAAGAAGTTCCTCTTCATGTTTTGATGGAACTTCCTATGTTCACATTTGTGCCTGTTACCTCTCCTCCTGCCACTGGGCACCACTGAAAAAAGACTTGCCCCACCCACTTTGCACCCACCTTTTAAGTATTTATAAGCATTCGTAAGATCCTCCCTCAGTCTTCTCTTCTCCGAATGAAAAAGACCCAAGTCCCTCAGCTTTTCCTCATAAGAGAGATGTTCTAGTCCCCTCATCACCTTTGTAGCCCTTTGCCGTACCCTCTCCCGTGGTTCCCTGTCCTTCTTGAACTGGGGACGCCAGAACTGGACACAGTACTCTAGACGCAGCCTCAGCAGGGCAGAGTGGAGGGGGAGGACAAACTCCCTTGACCTGCTTGCCACACTCTTCTTGATGCAACCCAGGATTCCATTCCCCTTCTTGGCCACAAGGGCACATTGCTGGTTCATGGCCAACTTGTTGTCCACCAAGACTCTCAGGTCCCTCTCTGCAGGTCTGCTCTCCAGCAGGTCAGCCCCTAGCCTATACTGGTGGATGGGGTTATTCCTCCCTAGGTGCGGGACCCCACACTTGCCCTTGTTGAACTTCATTAGGTTCCTCACCGCCCAACTCTCCAGCCTGCCCAGGTCCCGCTGTGTGGTGGCACTACTTTCTGGTGTGTCAGCCACACCTCCCAGTTTTGTGTCATCAGCAAACTTGCTGAGGGTACGCTCTCTCCCCTCATCCAGGTCGTTGATGAATACATTGAACAAGACTGGACCCAGTACTGACTCCTGGGGAACATCGCTAGTTACAGGTCTGAAACTAGACTCTACTTCGCTGATCACAACCCTCCGAGCTCTGCCATTCAGCCAGTTCTCAATCCACTCATCTAACTCACACTTCCTAAGCTTACCTGTGAGGATGCCATGAGAGATGGTGTTGTAAGCCTTGCTGAAGTCAAGGTAGACAAAATCCACTGCCCTCCCTTCCTCCACCCAGCCAGTCATGACATCATAGAAGGCTATCAGATTGGTGAAGCATGATTTGCCCTTGGTGAATCCATGTTGACCACTTCAGATAACCTTCTATTCCTCTATGTGCTTAGAGATGACATCCAGAATGAGCCATTCCATCGTCTTTCCAGGGATGGAGGTGAAACTGACCAGCCCGTAGTTTTCCAGGTCTTCCTTCTTGCCCTTTTTGAAGACTGGCGTAACATTGGTTTTCCTCCAGTCCTCAGGCACCTCGCCTGTTCTCCAGGACCTTTCAAAGATGATGGAAAGTCGCCCAGCAATGACTTCTGCCAGCTCCCTCAGCACTCGTGGGGGCATCCCATCAGGACACATGGACTTGCGGATATCCAGTTTACTTAACTGATCTCTAACTTGGTCTTCCTCATCCAAGGGGAAGTCTTCCTTCGTCCAGGCATTCTCCGGTACCTCCAAGGTCTGGGACTCTTGAGGGCTGGCCTGAGCAGTAAAGCCTGAAGCAAAGACGGCATTCAGCAACTCCGCCTTCTGTGTATCCTCTGTCACCATGACACCTGTCTCGTTCAACACCGGGCCCACATTTTCTCTAGTTCTCCTTTTGCTTCCGATATACTTGAAGAAACCATTCCTGTTGACCTTGGTGTCTCTTGCCAGGTTTAATTCCAAGGAGGCCTTGGCTTTCCTCGTTTCATCCCTGCATACTCTGGTGACATTCTTGTAACCTTCCCAAGTGGTCAGTCTCTTCTTCCATGTACTGTAAACTTCCTTCTTCCACTTGAGCTTTTTGAGAAGCTCCCTGCTCAACCACACAGGTTTCCTGCTTCCCTTGCCTGATTTCTTGCTCTTAGGGATGCGCCGATTCTGAGCTTGGAGAAAGCGGTATTTGAGTATCAACCAGCTCTCTTGAACCCCCCTACTTTCCAGAGCCCTAGCCCATGGGATTTCTCCAAGCAGTTTCTTGAAGACGTCAAGGTTACCCCTCCTGAAGTCCAAGGTTTCAATCCTGTTTGTTGTTTTGCTCATACTACCCATGATCCTGAACTCTATCTTTTCATGATCACTACAGCCGTGGCTGCCCCAAGCCTTAATGCCTTCCACCAATCCCTCTTTGTTTGTCAGAACCAGGTCCAGTAGTACACTGCTCCTTGTTGGCTCCTCCACCACATACGTTGAAAAGTTATCATCAAAACGCTGGAGAAACCTCCTGGACTGTAGATGCCTGGCTGTGTAGCCTTCCCAGCAGATTACAGGTTGATTGAAGTCCCCCATGAGAACCAAGGCCTGTGATTGTAGGGCTACTTTCAGCTGTTGAAAACTGTTTCTTGGCATTTGCAAGTGTTTTGTGTGAGACCTTGGCATTCACATCATCTGAAGTGGGAGGGTTTTTTTTCTGAGAACGTTTCTACACTACAGTTAAAGGAAAATGTGTAGCTATAATATAACACTGAAGAGCAGGTAGAACAAATTTACATTATATAATCTGCTAGAAATATCTTTGTGTGCATACCTCCACTGTCAGTTACATTTGATCTTAGTATTTCAGAATCCTATGTTCCAGGCACAAGACTGCATTCTGACCACGTAAGACTTTTATATTGCATAGAAAATGGATAGAAAATAGCAGTTCAGCAGTTGCAGCAAATCAACAGTGCTCCAAAGCTGCTTACAACAATGGATGTTCCAGATGGACTATTTTATATACTACTCTAAATAAAATTATGTGATAAGGAAATGAACACAAATGATTTGTCACATCTTATTACTACTTCAGGTCTCATTTCTTGTTTAACAGAGAAAGCACTGAAAGATGGCACTGGAAACCTCATACTTCACCATGTGAATTCCCACTGCTTAGTGATACTGCTAAGGTTACCTGCTAGGAAGAAAAGTAAAAAAACAAAATAAAACAAAACAAAACAAAACAAAACCAACAAAGAAATACTGTGTATGTTAATGTACCAACATGCCATTTCATGTTGCTTTCTATATCTGCCCCTGTGTCGTTGGAGCCTTAATATGCACTCAGTGTGGTAGACAACCTGTAGCCTCTTAAAAGAGATATATTTCTCCTTTTTCTTTATCCAACTTTAATGATAATGTAATGCCATATAATCGAAAGTAAATACACACCATTGTTATACATAGATGCAATCCAGAAAATAATAGGCAGCACCTACTACAGTTATGAATGCTGAATACATTCTGATTCTAACTGCAAAAACATGCTATGGCCTTTTGATGGAACCAAGCAGATTCATTCAAGTGCTTCAGCTGCAGTGGCATAGCAGCTGTTATTGAATTAAAATTCTGAAACTATGGGATTTAGCAGTATAATGAAAGTTGAGTTCTGCTAGCTAACAGTCAGAATAGAAACAAATTACATAATTTTGGGATAAATAACAAATACTACCCTGGTCATTTTTTTGGAAGAAACCTCTCTTCCTCAGAAATACAAACTTGAATGAAGCTGGGATATGACAACAGACTTGGTTGGGAGGGGTTTTTTGGTTGAGTTTTGAGGGTTGTTTCCCTGTGTTTCTCCTGACTATTTTTTTTTATTCAGTGCCACAGGGAGCCATTTAAGAGATCAAAATAATGGGAGAACTTAATTTGCAAAATAATTTGATTATTGCATAGTGGAAATACCATAGTAAAACCAGATTACTTTTAAATTTTGCCACCATGTAAATACCAGTCAAAATAATATTTGATTTATTTAAATTTAAACACAAAAGATAAAAGATTGTCTACCATGGGAGTTTTGCATAGCCACTATTAATTAGAAATGCAGTATTGGCACCATTACAGAACTAAAGAAGCAAACCATTTTCCTCTTGTTAACTTGAAAAAAACCACCAAACAACCAAACCCAAACAAAAACCACCCAAACAAACTAACAACAACAGTTTTCAGCTCTCAAAACTTATGATGTCTTCTGGCACAGGCTGTGCACCAAATTTTGTTATGTTGTGGTTTAGCAATTGGTCAATAACTGTGGGGACGGTTATGCTACAAAAATAGGTAAGCCTTTCCTTCATTCAAATGTTTGTTCAATTACAATTTTATTAAGTAAAAGCAGTAAAACAATAATAAATTTTAGTAAAAAAAAAATTCTCCTTAAACCCTCCTTAAACAACAGTAACAGCACAGCATGCATACACCCTGCACACGCACATGATCCATCATTCTTACACACCATCAACAACCCACTACACTGCTGCCCAGCAGAACTCAGTCTCCAATGCACTTTCCCCAATGGCTAGCAGGTTCAGATCAGCCATAAGGATGGGCTGGTGGAGTCCTGCCTAAATCTGTGCACTACATTTTGCTTGTGCACTCCAGGCTGCAGTGAAGACAAGTAGGTGGCTCTGATGCTTCCTCTCTTGTAGCTCCTCTGCTCCCACACCACAGCCAGTCCTGTTGGCAGGTGGTGCTTTGATGTCTTCGGTGCACTTTCCCCCTACTCACCACCCCCCAAAGACTTAACACCTGGGGCTTATTGCGCCAGTTGCCTGATCTCAACTTTGTGTAGCTGTCCAGACAAACGTTACTTTTTCTAATGTCATCCAATCATTAGCCATTTCACCTATTTTTCCTGGTTATTTCCCTAAGTTACTTTCGTTACACTCTGTTATGGTTTGAGAGAACCCATAACAATCTATTGTTGTTAGACAATTATTCTATCACCCGATGACCCCTCCCCACCCGGAAAGGGGAATCGGGGAACACAAAGAAACACAAGAGTTGAAATACAAATAGATTTAATAGACTAAAACAAAATAATTAATAATAATACTAAAGAACCAGTATTAATCCCGACACTGATATAAGGTATACAGGAATTATACTCAGCCAATTATATCAGTAGGAAGCTGTGCACTTCCAGCAGTGGACAGCAAATGTCAGACACTACGAGTGCAATGGCTTCAGGAGGAAGGGAAGGTTCCTGCAGGGTTCCGGCACTGGGGCAAGGAGTTGTCTGGAGCACCGCCATAAGGGAGAGAGCCAGCTACGCAGCAAACTTTTCTAATCTATATTGAATGTGATGTTCATGGTATGAAATAATCCTGTTGGCCAGCCTGGGTAAAAAGCCCAGGCTTTGCTCTTCCTTGTCCCTGCCCCTGGCAAGGCTTGAAAACACTAACCTTGAATCCCACAGAGCCTGGCTGTCTATAAAGTAAATATTTTCACAAATTCAGACACTAGAGTCAAGTGCAATTGTCCCCAGCATTAGGAGAAAAGTTAGTCCTGTGTCTCTTAACCCAGGACACGCTCAAATTCCTGTTATGAGCAAACATACTTTATATATAAAGCCAAGAATTTATTGTTAGCAAAACTTAAACCCTAATTCAAGAATTATTATTATTCCAGTCCTAGCTATTACAGAAAAAAAAAAAAAAAAAAAAAGTAAAAGGAAGGAAAAAAGAAAATAGAAAAAAAAGAAAGGAATGGTATTATACAGGAAGAAATGTTAATAATAATAATAGCAAAAACAATAATAATAATACAGTTGTTATACATACACCTTCTAGTAACTCTCACTTTTTCTGGTGTCATGCTTGCTTCTCCACTGCTCCTCTGGGAGTCCTAAGGTTCATGGCATCACCCTGGCATTGTGAGATGGGGAACAGGAGAGGAGGTGTACAATAAGTTGCCATCAGCCTGAGTCCTTCAACCAGGAATATGATGTTGCTCTGGGTGATTTCTTCTACCTCAATTTAGGACATGGCTTGAGGTTACTTTTATATGTTTGCTAGCATACTTGTAGATCTTGTTTTTTCTTCCCTGGTCTGCAAATTCACGTTATATCTGATTTTACTCTATGTGATGCCTTTTGCATGTGTCAGACACCATTTATCTTTCTTCTTTGTTTCCTCCTTAACTTGACTTTTTCCAGTCCTGACCTGCAGTTCTTTAATGGAGCACCAGACTGCAGTTTGTAACCACAGGGTCTCCTTTGCCAGGTCTGCCCCCTTTCTTACTAGCTTATGCCTGTGCTTCTTTACACCACCTCTTGTGTCTCCATTTCTCAGAGCCCTTGCCTCTGAAAGCTGATCTAGTCACAGCTAGGTTTGACCCATTGGTTGTGTTATAATTATTGCCTCAAGAAACACAGAGAATCAGATGGATATCTGTTTGCCAGTGAAGTACTTGGGCTTAGTGATTATATACTATTCTACATTAGTACAAGAATGTGAATAAATTCCTGTATTAGACTTTCAGCTTCATCAAATGCCATAGGTCTCTTGAACCGACTTATAATACTAGAATCCTTATGTAATCTAATTCTACACATCAAAATTAGAGATATCAATGTTTATGTGGGGGAAAGCAATTTCTTTTTAAAGAATGAAAATGATACTGGTTTAAAATTTCACCAGTTCCTTTGGAATTTGTTCTTACTTTTTAATTACTTTCATGGGACAAAAGTCTTCAATGTTTTTTCCTAGTCTCCCCCAGCTTAAAGCAGCATTACTTATGGGTAGGTACTGATTTTTTCACAATGTCTGCAAAAAAACCATCAAACGTTCTTGGTACACTTCAACCACACTCATTCCACTTGAGTATTTTGACTGTGTTGGCCTGTAAAAAAAAAAAAAAGAAAAAAAAAGAATGTATTACAGCTGGCCTCTTAATTGTTTACCACTTGATGATGAAGTTGGCAATCTAACCTTTTTCCTGTTACTCATATTAAACTGTTGCCATACACCTCCTTTCAATGAGACAAAATTCTAAATTTATATGGGTTTTATATTAGGTGTAGTTATTTTGCGCTGAGATAAAATTCTAAATATGTGTATGTTTGCTATGTACAATCAATGATATACAAGATATTGCGAATACCCACAACATTCCATTTCTCTTTATTTTCTCAATAGAATTTGTGGCATGGCTGAAAAATGAAAGCATGGCAGGTGCTGCCTCACATTTTTCAGACTAAGCAGTGTAGATACCATCATCTGGCCATATGACAGCAATATTTCTTGCCAACCTCTCAAATGATTCATTACTTAAATAATTAATTGGTTTATTATGGTGAGGCAGACTTTAAACTGAAGGACTTGGGGTGGGGTTGAGGGGAGGTGTATCCAAAATGGCAATGCTTATGCCATCGCATCTAACTGAGGAATAAACCAGGCCAACCAGAGCAGCATCAAATGTTCCTTATCTATCTACCAAGATGAGAATCAGAAGGCCAAACACCTCAAGAGTGTGTATGGCTATGGTGGATGCTCTGGCACACCTCCAGGGAATTCTGCATGTTCAATTACTTCTCTAACATGCCTGTAAAACAACAACAACATGTCCCACACTATGTGGGATAGCTCACATGACTGGAATGTTGTCATGTATGGTTATGTACTTTTTAGGAAAGTGAAGCCAGCAAGGCAAGGTGGTGGAGTTGCTCTTTATGTGAGAGAGCAATTGCTTGGGGGTAGATGAAGAACGAGTCAAGAGCTTATGGGTAAGACTTAAGGGGCAGGCTAATATTGGAGACACTGTTGTGGGTGTTTACTACAGGCCATCTGATCAGGAAGAAGAAGTTGATGAGACCTTCTACAGAGAGTTGAAAGTAGCCTCAAAGTCACAGGCCCTGGTATAGGTCATGGGGGAATTCAACCACCCTGATATTTGCTGGGAACGCAACACAACCAGGCATACACAGTTCAGGAGGTCTGCAGAGCATTGATGATAACTTCTTGAACACAGGTGGTGGATGAACCAACCAGAAGAGGTGCTCCGCTGGACCTTGTACTAACAAACAAAGAAGGTCTGGCTGGGGATGTGAAGGTCGAGGGTAGCCTTGGCTGCAGTGACCATGAGATGGTGAAGTTCAGGATCCTGGGTAGAAGAAACCAGGCAAAAAGTAGAATTAGAGCCGTAAACTTCAAGAGAGCTGACTCTGGTCTCTTCAAAGACCAACCTGGAAGAATCCAATGCGTTCAGGCTCTAGGAGGCAGGGGAGTCCAAGAGAGCAGATTAATATTCAAGCACCACTTCCCTCAAGCTCAAGATCGGTGTATCTCTCTGGGTAAGAAATGAAGAAAAAGAGGCAGGAAGCCTGCATGGATGAGCAAGGAGCTTCTGGAAAAACTCAGGTTACAGAATGTGGTAAAAGGGACTGGTCACTTAGGAGTATAGGAACGTTGCCAGAGTATGCAGAGATTTAATGAAGAAGGCTAAGGCCCACTTGGAATTAAACCTGGCAAGGGATGTCAAGGACAAGAAGAAGGGCTTCTACAAATACATCAGTAGCAAAATGAGAACAGGAAAATGTGAGCCCACTACAGAACAGGGTGGATGCCCTGGTGATGGCAGATACCGACAAGGCAGAGTTAATGAATGCCTTATTTGCCTCAATCTTTACTGCTAAAGCTGGTGCCCAGGAATCCCAGGCTCTGGAGGGAAGAGGAAAAAGTCTGTAGAAAGGAAAACTTTTTCTTTTAGTTGAGAAAGACCAAGTTAGAGATCACTTAGGCAAACTTGACACCCACAAATCCATGGGCCCTGATAGGATGCACCCACGAGTGCTGAGGTTGCTGGCAGATGTTATTGCTAAGCCACTCTCCATACGCTTTGAAAGGTCATGAAGAACAGAAGAAGTGCCTGAGGACTGGAGGAAAGCCAATGTGACTCCAGTCTTCAAAAACAGCAAGAAGAAAGACCCAGGAAACTACAAGCCGGTCAGCCTCCTGGAAAGGTGATGGAACAGCTCATTCTGGATGTCATCTCTAAGCACGTAGAGGAAAAGAAGGTTGTCTGTAGCGGTCAACATGGATTCACCAAGGGGAAATCATGCTTGACCAATCTGATAGCCTTCTATGATGTCATGACTGGCTGGGTGGAGGAAGGGAGGGCAGTGGATTTTGTCTACCTTGACTTCAGCAAGGCTTTTGACATTGTCTCGCATAACATATTCTTAGGTAAGCTTAGGAAGTGTGAGTTAGACGAATGGACAGTGAGGTGGATAGAGAACTGGCTGAGTGGCAGAGCTCAGAGGGTCGTGATTAGTTGCACAGTCTAGCTGGAGGTCTGTAACCTCCCTGGGGAGCACCACCAAGACTGGGTCCAGTCTTGTTCAACACAGTCATCAATGACCTGGATGATGCGTTGGAGCGTACCCTCAGCAAGTTTGCTGATGACACAAAACTGGGAGGTGTGGCTGACACACCAGAAGGTTCTGCTGCCATACAGCGGGACCTGGGCAGGCTGGAGAGTTGGGCGGTGAGGAACCTAATGAAGTTCAACAAGGGCAAGTGTGGGGTCCCGCACCTAGGGAGGAATAACCCCATCCACCAGTATAGGCTAGGGGCTGACCTGCTGGAGAGCAGACCTGCAGAGAGGGACCTGAGAGTCTTGGTGGACAGCAAGTTGGCCATGAACCAGCAATGTGCCCTTGTGGCCAAGAAGGCCTATGGTCTCCTGGGGTGCATTAAAAAGAACATGGCCAGCAGATTGAGGGAGGTCATCCTCCCCCTCTACTATGCCCCTGTAAGACTGCATCTAGAGTACTGTGTCCAGTTGTGGGCCCCTCAGGTCAAGAAAGACAGGAAAGTACTGGAGAGAGTCCAGCAGAGGGCTAGAAAGATGATCAAGGGACTGGAGTATCTCTCTTATGAAGCTGAGAGACTTGGATCTTTTTAGTCTGGAGAAGAGAAGACTCATCAATCTTTACAAATATCTCAAGGGCAGGTATCAAGAGGATGGGGCCAGTCTTTTTTCAGTGGTGCCAAGTGACAGGACAAGAGGCAATGGGCACAAAATGAAGCACAGGAAATTCCATCTGAACATGAGGAAAAATTTCTTTACTTTGAAGCACACTGCCCAGATAGGTCATGGAGTCTCCTTCTCTGGAGATATTCAAAACCTGCCTGGATGCCATCCTATGTAACCTGCTCTAGGTGAACCTGCTTTGGCAGGGGTGTTGGACTAGATGATCTCTAGAGGTCCCTTCCAGCTCCTACCATTCTTTCATTCTGTTATTCTGTGATTATTTTGGTGCAGGATTGGGTCGTTAAACACTTAACAAATGCATTTACAGGCTATTAAATTAAAGAATTTAACATCTTTGTGATTTACTTAGGCAAAAAGGGCACCCCTTTTTGCATAACGGCAGAGAAAAAAGTACCATAACCTTCAAAGCCAACAGAGATGTCTAACCTCAAGGAACAATAATATAAAATCCTATGTAATTTGATAGAGCATAAGATAAATAGGACACTAGTGAAATCTATATCCTCTTATAAATCTTAATCTACAGATTGAAGTCTACAGATTTTAGTCTGTAGATTTTATTAGAGAATATAATTTCTCTTTTTATGTTTTTATGATTAAGTTTTTCTGTAACTGTAAGTTTTGCCATGGTTAACAAATGAAAAACTCGTATGTGCCGACAAATACTGTACATATAAAAAAAAATCTATATGCCAGCTATTAGAGAAGTGTTAGACATTTATATAGTGTTTGAATTTTCAAATACCAACCACAGTACTGTTGGCATATGAATTTCCATGGAACAATAAAAAAAAAAATCATAAAAATGACAAACTAAAAAAATTAAGCAATCAGAGTCAACAAAGAAAATAACCTGAGAGAGAACTGAGGCAAGGCATGCTGGGAGTCTTCGAAGAAAATGAGGAATTGGCCTCCTGCAAGATCTTTAGCTGACAGAGTAATTTAGGGAAGCTGTCCAAAATGGATCCATGTTTTCAGGATTTACTGAGTACTGCATATGAGTTTCTCACTCATTTCAGTCAATTCATTTGAGTCTTTGTGTCTATAGAAAAGCAAGGGTGCATTGTAACCAGCAGAGCCACCCTTCCATGCAGTGATATCTTATGTTCACCAGGCATGAAAATATCAGACTGAAGACCAAACAAGGTTTCTATGATTGTGCTAATTGTGGTTTTAGAAGTACAAAATAAAAAATAAAACTGGTATGACTTCAACATGGCATATGCAATCATGTTCAGTTTTGTGAACAGCCAAAACACTATCTAAGCAAGTAACAAATCCAAATAGAACTCTAAATGTCTCTAACCTGTACTTCTGAGTCTACCAGTTGTGCATATTGCACAGCTTCTCCTTGAGCTATTATAATAGCTCCAGGTACCTTTTGCTGTATAAAAATAAGATCACACTTTCTGGTCCTTTGGGATATACAGGTAGCTTGTGGTATAGGTATGCTTTGGAAAGCAAGGCTTATTTTTGTTGTTGTTTTTTCTGTTATTGCTGTGCTGTTGGTTTTATTTTTACTAATAAAAAATATCTATAGACATGAGCAACATAATTTTTTTTTTCTGGTTTCTTAAGAAGCATAGAGAAAGTTTTGTCTAAAATGTTTATGACAGTTTTACTGACATTATTGGAAAAATAACCAGAGATTCCCCACTTTCATCCATATTCAAAAGGAAATATAGAAGCAACTTTGGCTTCTACTTCCTTGTCCTGTATACTTTAGCTGAAGGTGAACTTTAGCATTAGCGATATCTTTTATTTCTGCAGTGACCTAAGGAATTAACTGGTGTGTCTTTTGCTTTAGTTCTGTAAATCTCACATAGATATAGTCGTCTCGCTTCCTATTCCAGTTTTGGCTCTCTGGTTCAATTTTGGACTTTTTGTCTAATAACTAAATCAGGTTGTAATGCACATGCACACACACTAACACACACTCCTTCTAGTAGAATAATATACCCATTAATGTTCAAATAATGCATGTTGCTCGATGCACTAATCTCGTTCTAGAACTATCAGGTGTGGAGAGAATGGAGAGATAAAGAGGGTATCCTGCATAATACGTTATGACTGAGATAGTAATTTTTACCTAATCATAGACATTATATCATCCTGACTCTCAAGATCCTTCTTAAAATTTTAGTGATTGCTATGAAAAGTGTGTTTGGATAATGCAATAATTGGCAGATACATGCCTGCATTTAAGAGTATGTACTCGAATATCAACACCTGTTCAACAACTTGAAATCAACATCATAAACAGTTGCATGTAGTGTAGTTATGGTTACTGAGTTAATTTTCTTATTTATTTTTTTAAAAAGCTACCAGGTACATAGGCTGCCTAACTTGTCTCTAAATGAAATAGTCATGTTCTGTCCTTCCTGCATGATTATTTGCATGCATAAATTAATCACATGAAATTATCAGTAAGGATGCAAATGTTGTCCTTACTGTTAGATCTGCTGGAAATCCTACAGAGTACAGATTGAGGAGAAAAGTGAAGGAAAAAAGCTACTAGAATCAAATACTTATTGATTGTTAAAGAGATATGTTAATAGTTCTATGCAAATCAAATAACTAAATATCCTCCATCTAGCATAAACAGAAGGAATGGTCTCATGGATAAGCAGTTAGAATGGAAAACTGGTACCCCATGTCTTGCATCTTTTGTTACTGTAAAGGCAAAAATACCGGACCCAGCGTAACAGTGGTGGTTGTCTCAAATATTGTAAGAGAGAAAAACACTACAGTGATTCTTCAGTGAAGTCTCTGACTGTCTTTGAAGATATTATTAGAGTTGTGGAAACATAACCAATAGATTTTGTGCTGTGCAGTGATGAACCCAGAACGGCTGTGGAACAGTTTTGCATTAAATATGCGAATTTCAAGGCAGTAATCTACATTGGAAATGTCACAAAATAAAGCTTCTAGAGTATGGATAAAATTCCAGAGGACACTTGATCTAGAATTTATGCAGAAAATAGGGTAATGAAAAACATACAGAATTTTCTGTATATATTTTGTTATGAAATGTAATTCTTCTATGCTGGTAAACTATGTATAATATACTTTCACAGTATTGTGAAAAACATATAAATGGTTACTCCTAGCCCCTTAAGGATAACTGAATATCTTTCCCTCTTTTTCTTTTATGTGAGAACATAAGCAATTAAGATATCGTCTAAGGATACAGGAAATCTGATTAACAGATCAAAAAGACCATCTGTGGAGATTGGGTTTAGCATCAGGGGATAATTCTCCTCTCTACAATGCTTAAGTAAATCAACTTATTCCAGAGGCTGAATGAATTTACTCTGAAAGATGGCTTTCCTTATTTGTAAATACGTATTTTCAGAAAGTATGCTGTTGAATATTATTCAAGATAGTGATTCAGAATGTTTCCATATATAACTAAATCATTTTACAGGTAGAGAATGAGTCAGTCTTCCAAACACATGAGAAAACTACATCAGACCTACTACACATGTAAATTTTGTTACTGAAAGACATTGTAACGGGATCTGTAAGTAACATTTCTGATGAGTGGATTTTGCTTTCTAGTTTTTTCATTGTTGTTTTGGGTTTTTTTTCCAATTCTTTAGTGGTCTTTTTTCAACTTGAGTCTGAGTGCAGTGAATCTTGATGGACATGGCTCCTTGAAACTAATAGCAGATAGTCTTTACAAGCTGCATATAAGTACCTTGTTCTGTGGAGACACTAATTATATTTCTACTTGATAAACTAATACTTCTTTCTTGACCCATTCTAATGTATTCCTATTCAAAAAAAAAAAGTCTTTCTGACTATGATTTGTTGATCCGATATTATATTATGTATTAAATCTATGTATGTCATACACATACTTTTTCTACCTGAGCAAATTATTTTAGTAGTAGTAGTTCAAATGTATTTCTGATTAACAACCTGTTGAATTTTCTTCAGCGTTCCTAATAAATGGATAGCTTTCTAAATAAATGTAAGGTTTTCAGCTCTGTATTGTTGTCTTATATAAGATTTTTAGCTCTGTGTTATAAACATAAGTCTGTGGTTAACTACTTTGCAAAGCTGCAAACTGGCGACATTTATACACAGACATAGGAACAATTAAAAATAGGGTATACGTTACTCATTGAGCACCAGTAAATTTCTTAAATCATGCCCTTATTATAATAGTTAATATAGCCTCCAACAGAGGCAGACCTTTAGATTTTGCACTGAGGGTTACATATCATAGTATGTGTCAAAAGAAAGGTAATTCTGAAATAACCTATAGGCCTGTGATTGTCTTGAATCACCTGCCTGTCATTTGGTACTCTGCCATAATTTATTCATGCAAGTTCAGTCAGATATTTGTTTTGAAATTCTCATATGTGTTTAGCCTACAAAAATCTAGAAACAAGACTAGCCATACTTTCACAAGGAGCTCTGTTGTGTTCCAGCAAAGGTATTTGAATGTGTAAAGATTAACAGAATTAGAGCCTGAAATAGAATTTCTTTCCAGATGTTATATGTTTGTCTAATAGCTAAGGGGATAAAGGAAATGTTACAGTTAAAGAGTGCATAGAGAGGTAGTTCAGCTGCTTGCTGCATCTTTTGTATTAACAATGGAATTATAGTAGTATTTAGCTTTTACTAATTTTATTTGTTTACTTCTGCATTTTATTTAGTGAAGATTAATAGAACATTTTAACAGCAAACTATGAGCAAATGGGTGTTTATTTACCTCGTGGCTTTTGCTCCTTGACCAGATAATGCATCAGAAAGCAAAGATTGTTCAAAAGAACGTCATGGGAACTCAGAGAAAGTAGCTGTCTGGACTTATTTCTTCTTAACTTCTTGTGGTAACTTTCCCCCTCTTCCCTTCTCGCACTCTATTTCTCTGAAAATGGTTTCTGTGGCCTGTAAGAGAACCATTAAGTCTTGGAGTGGAAGTATTAAGCTTCATGGGTGCCTAATACTATACGAATATTAGCAGTAGTGACCAAAAGTCCCATGTCTTGCTACAGAAGAAAAACACAAGGTTTTATTTTGCATTAAATTTTTATACAGAAAGAAATATTAGAAAACCTTATTTGTTTCTTAGTTTTGATGGAATAACCAGCCATTGAAAGTTTCACAATGGAATGTGTACTGAAATTCAATGCTAAAGGAAAAGATAAAAACCATGTTTCCAATAACAATATTTACTATAGTCTCCATATTTTTTTTAAGGAAACAGCAGTGTGTCATTTTCCAAAGATTGATGCTAGACTATGACAGAGAGTAAGCAACAGTTCGTCCTCCAAAGAGTTTACAATCAAAGTATAGGACACAAGAAACGGTAGCAGGAAAGGGAGGCAGAAGAGGTGATGTGAGAAGGTTACATGGACAGTAATAGAGTTGAGTACCTACTGTAGGTTTCCTACCCACTACTATACCCACTCACCCATTTTCTCTCTTTATTTTCTTTATTTTACTTTTAAGTCACAGGGCTAAAGCACCACTTTAAAACAGACAATAAGAAAATGTTACACTGTCATGGTTTTGGCCAAATTTACCAAAACCAGAGTGACGGCCCTTCCCCGCCTCTCCTCCCCCAAAAGAGAGGAGAGGAAGAGATAAGGAGATTTAGAAGTTTAGAATGAACTAAACTACTTTAATGAAGATATTTAATATTAAAATCAAAAAGAAGAAAATAATGAAATTGGTACAATATATACAAAACTGTATCAGGCTCCCAGGATGACATCACTGGCAGGCACTGGGGAAGTCCCAGACTGGACTCAGCAACAGATGGGAACTGGGTTCCAGCTCTGGAGTCAGGAATACATGGATCAGGATCAAAGGCAGATGAACAGGCAGAGTTCTCTTCAGATATTGGCCATTGAAGAATGAGAGATGACCTTTTGATCCCTCAGCTTTTGTACTGAGCATGGGGCAGACAGGATGGAATACCCCATTTATTGACATATATTTTGACAACGGTTGTGATGACACTGTATTGTACAATGTACTGTAGCAGATGAGTGTATGTCCCAGTTTTAAGTAAAACAGAACTAACTTTCTGTTTAGTAATTTTACATTTTAGCTAGGCCTCTTCTAACTGTCTGAAATCAACAGCATATTGTGGATTCATTGCTCGAATCCATAGAACTCATGAGAAAAGGTTAGCACTACATTAGAATACATGAGAATTCAAACAAAAACTAATCTCCCCTCCTCAGAATGTAATTTAAACCAAAAATTAATCTGGGATGCATATCCCACTTCAAAAATAATTGCATAGTTATTCCCACTAGTTGGTGAATATTTGAATTATTATATTCTAATGTTTAAAACCATGATTCACATAAGTTATACAGGATCTTGAAGATGTTTCCTTGAAACCCGTGTTAGCTATACAGTATGGTTATGAACCTACTTTTTCATAGCAACCTTCAGGCTTGACAAGTTATGAACATGGAGACCAAGTAAAAGGTATCTCTCTGAGAAAAGAAGATATAGTGCAGGAGAAAGGAATACGTAGTGGTGATTATAAAAAAAAAAAAAAAAGGATTTTATGTTCTAAAAGGATTCTTATGTGCTGCTTCATTTATGTTTAGCTTCTTCCAAATTAGGTTTTTAAGAAGTCCTGTGGCAATTAAATAAAGCCATATTTTACTAGCAAAAAACTTATCTAAATAAATGTAGGGACATGTTTATCTTCAAATTTACAGGTGACTCATTCATGTTTCTGTGGGCAGACGCGACTGTCTTACAGAAAAATACTTCTAATTATCACTGCCTGGTGCAACATGGCATGTAGCAGCTACTAAGACAACCCATATCACCACTGCATGTTTGAATTGTGTTACATCTAGATTTTGTAGCTATATCTGTACATCACTGCTGAAGTAGAGATTTATAGGTTTTTATCATTGCAACTCACTAGTCTGAGTTCCTACCTGCAGAAAGGTTAGGTTGTTGCTTGTGATTTTATTTTTTTGTTTGCTTTTTTACCCCAGATTTATTCTTCATTTCTGTCCCAAATATATATATGTATATGTATTTAAGGGTGAACATTAACAATCCTGAGAAACAGAATGAGAAACTAAGATCTGCAGAGTACAGATTTTTCTTGGTACGGGTTTTTTGCGTTTTTTGGTTCTTCTCCATTTCCACCTGCTCCCCTAGTTTCACCTACATTACAGTTTCTGTGATTTAAAACCATATGGGAAAATTCTGCCAGATTGGACTTTACTTCTGTAAAATGGTAATGACTGCAAGGCAGGCTATTTTATGTTGTCATACAGGTTAAACCATTATACTTGATTACAATATGTGTCATGAAAATTTATTATAGAACAGCCGTTATTAAAAGTTATTTTATTTACTTTTCTGATCGTTTAGCCTACATCTAGTCCTTATTCAGATAGTAAAGTATAGAGTTCCTCCCTATGGAAAAAAAAGAAAGAAAAAAAAAAGACTGACCAAATTTACTACTTCAGTCAAGTTACTGAGAATTCTATTTATGTCATTTTAAACTTCACCTTTACATCCAGGATACCAGGGTTAAGTTAAAAGAGAAAACTACAAGAGTTTTTTCCTAATTCTGTTCAGTTTCTTCTAGTCATTAAAATTCAATCTTCTTCTATTCATTAAAATTACATCTTTAACACATGCCCTTGTTATTCACATCTTCTAATATTATTCACAACACCCACCCAATTACCCACACTTAGCAAATCTAAATGAAATCAATATCTATCAAATGGAATCATGCTCTTCCTGCACTTTATTTCTCAGTCTTAATCAAATTATTTTTATTCCTCCTGTAAGAGCAACATTATTATGCACTTTCAGTACCTTTATTAATAGTAGTTCTGAACGTACAGGAATTTCTTCCTACATGTGCATTCTAAAACTGTTCTTAGTAAGTTCAGGTTAGTCAAGTTGTCACCTAAACCCACTTCTTCATACTAAACCAGATAGTTGATGTACCATAAAGGAAAAGTGGTGAACTTCTATCTATAAACCCAGTCTACCTTGTTTCTAGCTTCTTTACTAAGAGCATTACTTTGTATGGCTGAGCATTCTTACCCTTGTTGCAAGAATTTTTATTAAAAAGACCAATTTATGCTCTCTGCTGTGTAATTAGGCCAGGTGATTTCAAAAGGAAGAGGTCAAAGGAATTAGTGCCCTGATCCTGCTTAACACAGCAGGATCTCTGCCAGCTTTTTCTGTGTTTTATGCTCAGTGACATACCTCCTATTCTTGCCAACCTGCATCAGCAATGTGGCTTTATTGCCAGAGAAGTGTCTGGAACCACTAGCTTTGCTTTCTCTCACCACATCATCTGAATGGACACATCTCTTGAGAGCAGGATTTCCCCAAATAAGTCTCATCATTAATCTTATGTTTCATTTATCTGGCTAAAATTATCATTTACCAATGTGACCTTTTGAATGGTTGTCTGAAGCAGAAATATCCAGAAAGATAATTTTGCTCTATCTCTTATTGTTATCAATCTCTCTTAACTGATTTTTTTTTCACTTCCAACAAAGTAAAGAATAGGAACAGACCTTTTCAAAGGACATGATGCTTACATAGAAACAACTGATCACCAATGAGCTCTCAAAGGATCCTGTTGGGGAAAGGGAATAAAAATGTTTGTATAAGTTTGAAAAGAGAAGGGAAACACATATGTTCACCTCTGTTACATTTGCACTGACATGCTACAGTCTTTTAACTTACCTATGTGCTTTACTTTTGTGATGAGATAAATTAGCTTCTTACTGCTGACTATAAAACATAAAAGCAATATGTAAAGGTGGTACTTTGCTTGTATTTGTTTTAGCTAATTTTTAGTGGGTTTGGGGTTTTTTATTTTGTTTTGTGGAATTTTTTTGCAAATATTCATTCTTTATTTATACAGAATTGGCAGAATGACACAGTAGACAGATTGGACTTGATTGTTAAGATCCTTAATTCAGCAAAGCAATTGAGGATATGTTTACTTACATGGCAGAAAAAAATCCTATGGATGGTAAGAATTATCTTTTCCAAGGTAAAAACCACTTTATTAGAGCCCTTCTGCATGTGTAACAGCCAAACAATTTGGGCTAAAGAGGCTGAGGTTATGCTCTCTGACGTCTTTCTTATAGGAGTCACTAATGATACATCAATTCATTACTGAACACCCATCTCAAGAAACTTGGTATCCTGGCTCATCTCATCCTGGCTCATCTCATCCTGGCTACAGTTTGTAGCTGTAATAATATTATTTCATTTGACTGTAGGATCACAAGATAATTCAGGATGGGAGGGAGGTCTTCTGCGGAGGTCTCCAGCCTCAGATTGTGTCCAGGAGCAGGCTCAGCCAAGGGGTCAGACCAGACAACTCAGAGCAGTGGGAGTTCACATACCCAGTGGGAGTGTGAAACCACCCAATACCAGAGACAGCCCAGCTTTCCTTGGCATTGGCTGCATGACTGGGCTGTCTTCATGAGGAAAAGGTTTCTCCTTATCTCCAGCCTGAGATTTTTGTGTTTCACTTTGTGACACTGCCTTTCACTCTCCAACCACGCACCACTGTGAAGAACCCGGCTGCGTCTCTTCCATGCATGACCACCAGGGCTGGAGATGCCATTGCGTGTTCCAAAACAGTCCCTTATCATGGCTGAACCAGCCCCAGTCCCACAGCTGGTCCTCGCAGGGCAAGAGCTCCAGCCCCACCTTCTCAATGGCCTCTACTCAACATGGTCATATTTGTAGCCATCCTTCCTCTGTTGGAGGGTTCAAACTGAAGGTTTGTGGTTTGTCCAAATGAAATTGAATGAATGAATGAATGAATGAAGGGTTTCTATAAGTACATAGGTAACAAAAGGAAGACTAGGGAAAATGTGGGCTGAATAAGGTGAGGAGCCCAGTTACATAAGACATGGGAAAAGCTGAGCTGCAGAATGCCACCTGTGCCTTATTTTTTACTAGCAAGACTGGCCTTCAGGAGTCACAGGTCCCAGAGACCAGGAAGAATGTCTTGAACAAGGAAGACATACCCTTGGTGGAAGAGGAGCAAATCAGGAAATGTTTAAGCAAACTGGACATTAATAAGTCCATTGCCCTGATGGGATGCAGGATGCACCCAAGAGTTCTGAGGAAGCTGGCTGATATAAGTGTGAGGCCACTCTTGATTATCTTTTATCAATCCTGGTGATTGGGTGAAGTACTCTGAGACTGGAAGAGAGAAAATGTCACTTCCATGTATCTTCAAGAAGACCCAGGGAACTACAGGCCAGTTACTCTCACCTCTGTGCCTGGCAAGATCATGGAGCAGATCCTCATGGAATCCCTGCTAAGGTATGTGGAAAATAAGGAGGTAATTGGTGAAAGCCAACATGGCTTCACCAAGGGCAAATCATGCCTACAAATTTGGTGGCCTTTTACAATATTGCCATAGCATTGGTAGACAAGAGCAGAGCAACAGATGTCATTTACCTCGACTTATGCAAAGCATTTGACACTGTCCCACATGACATCCTGGCCTCAAAATTGGAGACACATGGGTTCGATGGATGGCCCACTCAGTGGATAAGGAACTGGCTGGAAGACTGCACTCAAAGGGTTGTGGTCAATGGCTCAATGTCCAAGTGGAAGCCAGTGAAAAGTGGTGCTCCTCAGGGGTCGGTACTGGGACCAGTGTTGTTCAACATCTTTATTAGAGACATGGACAGTGGGATAGAGTGCATCCTCAGCAAGTCTGCCAACGACACCAAGCTGTGTGGTACGGTTGACACACTGGTGGGAAGGGGTCTCATCCAGAGGGACCTGGACAGGCCTGAGAGATGGGCCCATGCAAACCTCATGAAGTTCAACCAAGCCAAGTGCACAGTCCTGCACGTGGGACATGGCAATCCCAGGCACAAATACAGATTGGGCAGAGAATGGGTTGAGTGCAGCCCTGAGGAGAAGGACTTGGAGGTGTTGGTGGATGAGAAGCTCAATAGGAGCCAGTAATGTGTGTTGGCAGCCCAGAAAACCAACCACATCCTGGTCTGCATCAAAAGAAGTGTGGCTAGCAGGTGGAGAGAGGTGATTCTGCCCCTCTACTCCGTTCTGGTGAAAGCCCACCTGGAGTACCGTGTCCAGTTCTGGAGTTCTCAACACATGAAGGACACGGACCTGTTGGAACAGGTCCAGAGAAGGGTCATGAAGATGATCAGAGGGCTGAAGCACCTCTCCTATGAGACAGGCTGAGAGAGTTAGGGTTGTTCAGCCTAGAGAAGAGAAGGCTCCAGGGAGACCTTATATCAGCCTTCCAGTGCCTGAAGGGGGCCTACAGGAGGGATGGGGAGGGACTCTTTATTAGGGAATGTAGTGATAGGACGAGGGGTAATGGTTTTAAACTGAAAGTGGGCAGATTTAGACTAAGTATATGGAAGAAGTTATTTACTATGAGGATGGTGAGGCACTAGAACAGGTTTCCCAGAGAAAGTGTGGATGCCCCATCCCCGGAGGTGTTCAAGGCCAGGCTGGATGGGGCTTTGGGCAACCTGGTCTAGTGGGAGGTATCCCTGCCCATGGCAGTGGGGTTGGAACTTGATGATTTTTAAGGTCCCTTTCCAACCTGAACCATTCTATGTTTCTATGATTCTAATAATGATAAGAAGGAGGATTCAGGGAACTACAGGACTCACCTTGAACTCCAGAAAAGTGATGGAACAGCTAATCCAGGCACATGAAGGACAAGAAAATCAGCAGAAGCAGTCAACATGGATTCACCGAGAGGAATTAATGCCTGGCCAGCCTGATAAACTTCTATGATGAAGTGACTGGTAGATGAGGGAAGAGCAATGGATATTGTCCACCTGGACTTCATTAACACCTTTGCCACTGTCTCCCATAAGATCTTTATACAAAAGCTGATAAAGTATGGGCTGGAAGAGCAGGTAGTGTGGTCTATTGAGAACTGGCTGAATATCCTGGCCATTCACCGTATGGCCAGTGAGCAGTTATGCAAAGTCTAGTTGGAAGCCAATAACTAGTGGTGTACCCCGGGGACCAATAGTGGGTCCAGTCCTGCTTAAAATCTTCATTTATGATCTGGATGATGGGGTAGAGTGTACCCTCAGCAAATTTGCAGATGACGTGGAACAGAGAGTGGTTAATACACCAGAGGCTTGTGCTGCCATCCCAAGGGACGTCAACAGGCTGGAGAAATGGCCTGCCAGAAACCTCATGATGCACAGCGAGCAGAAGTACAAAGTATCAAACTAGGGGAGGAACCAGCCCATGCACCAATACCCATGGGGAGCACCCAACCGGAAAGTAGTTTTGACAGAAAAGGACCTAGGGGTTGTCCCATCCCCCCAAGAAAGGAGGTGGGGTACATGACTCAGATTCGTAAATCCCTATTGGCACGGACTAAGGTGAGTGCAAATCTCAAGGTCTGTATACAAACATTTATTAGGTTAGTAACCAGGTCTTAACTAAGTCCATGATAATTAGTTAGGTATATAACAAATTATGGCAGGCAATAAGGTATGCATTATGTTAATTAGCAACAGGTATACAACAAACTATGGCAATCAGTACTTAGTAACAAGTAAACAATGAATTATAGCAAGCAAAGGGTTAGAGAAGGAGAAATCGAGAAGGAGAGATCAAGAAGGAGAGGCAGAATGAGAGAGAGAGAGAGACGGATCACTGATCCTGCTTCCAGTGTTACTCCGGTCAGCGCGGGTTGTAGAAGTGTTTTTTAGAGTGTCTTCAGGAAAAAATCTTCCTGGGTCATAAATCTTCTTCTCTCTTTTTCTCTTCTTCCCTTCGGGGAGAGTCTTCACCGTCTTATGTTTGCCCGCTCCTAGGAGCAGTTTAATCTCAAGTTTGTCCCCCGCTTCAGGTGACGTGCAGAATGATTTGGGTGGGGAGACGAGTTATAGTCACATATGTTTAGCATGATCTCGATAATCTTCGTTAGCATATGCAGGGGTGTGAACTTTAATATGCATTTTGTGGATAATGAGACAAAGATCAACACTGGGCACAGCGTCCTTTTAGGAGAAACAGATTGTCCTTTATGGGAGAGAAAAAAGGTCTGTTCTGTTTCAAGACTGGTCTCAAGGTACCAGTGTCTCTCTTTCCCATGAATAGCACATGGGATAAGCAGGTATTAGCCTTGTCAGTTCCTTGAGCAGAAGGCCTAGTATTGCCAGTGTTTGAGACATTAAAAGTCTCTTCAGATTGCTTTGTTTAGGAAAAATTATGTGGTCCCTTATAGGGGTTCTGGTGGACACAAAGTTGAACATAAGCCAGCAATGTGCCCTTTCAGCAAGGAATGTTCATAGAATCATGGAATCATTTGGATTGGAAAAAACCTTTAAGATGATCAAGTCCAACTGTTAACTTAACACTGCCAAGTCCAGCAGTAAACCGTGTCCCTAGAATGCCACATCTACACATCCAGGGATGGTGACTCCACTACTTTCCTGGGCAGCCTGTTCCAGTGCTTGATAATCCTTTCCATGAAGAAATTTTTCCTAATAGCCAATCTAATCCTCCCCTGACGCAACTTGAGGCCGTTTCCTCTTGTCCTATCACTTGCTGCTTGGGAAAAGAGACTGACACCCACCTCCTTTTAGGTAGTTGTAGAGAATGACAGCGTCCCCCCTCAGCCTCCTCTTCTCCAGGCTAAACACCCCCAGTTCCCTCAGCCACTCCTCATAAGACTTGCTCTCTAGACTCTTCACCAGCTTCATTACTGTTCTTTGGACACGCTTCAGCACCTCAATATCTTTCTTGTAGTGAGCGCCCCCAAAACTGAACACAGTATTCAAGGTGTGGCATCAACACTGCCAAGTACAAGGGGACAATCACTTCCCTAGTCCTTCTGGACACACTATTTCTGTTACAGGCCAGGATGCTGTTGGCCTTCTTGGTCACCTGCACAGACTGCTGGCTCATATTCAGGTCGCTGCTGACCAGCACCCCCAGGCCTTTTTCTGATGGGCAGCTTTCCAGCCGCTCTTCCTCCAGCCTGTAGCATTTCATGTAGTTGTCGATCCAGCTTATCCAAATCCCTTTGAAGACCATTCCTACCCTCAAGCAGGTCAACAGTCCCTCCCAGTTTGGTGTCATCTGCAAACTTACTGAGGGTGCACTTGATTCCCTTGTCCAGTACTGAGTTCTGGGGAGCACCACTTGTGACCAATCAACAACTGGATTTAACTTCATTCATTACAACTCTTTGGGGTCAGCCACCCAACCCATTTTTTACCCAGCAAAGAATGCATCCATCCAAGCTGTAAGCAGCCAGTTTCTCCAGGAGATTGGTGTGGAAAAAGGTGTCAAAGGCTTTACTAAAGTCCAGGTAAACAACATCCATGACCTTTCCCTCATCCACTAAGTGGGTCACCTTGTCACAGAACAAGATCTGGTTAGTCAATGTTAATAGTATCCTGGAATGCATTAGGCAAAGCATTGCCATCAGGTTAGTAAAGGAGGTGATCTTTCCCTTTATTCAGCACTGGTGAGGCCACTGCCATACTGTGTCAAGTTCTGGGCTCCTCAGTACAAGAGACACAAACTGGAGACAGTCCAGTGAAAGTCCATGAGGGTATTGAAGGCACTGCAGCATCTCTCCTGTAAGGAAAGACTGACAGAGCTAGGGCTGTTTAGCCTGGAGAAGAGAAGAGAAGGCTCAGGGCAGATCTTCTCAATGTGTACAAAAAGATGTAAGGGAGACAGAGTCAATCTGTTTTCAGTGGTGTCCCATGACAGGACAAGAGGCAATGGGCACAAACTGAAACACAGGAGGTTCCCTCTGAACATCACAAAAGACTTTTTTTACTGTGAGGGTGAAATTGTCCAGAGAGACTGTGAAGTGTCCATCCTTGGAAATACTCAGAAGTTGTCTGGACACTGTCCTGGTCTCCAGGTAGCCCTGCTTGAGCAGGCCAGTTGGGCCAGATGATCTCCTGAGAGATCCCTTCCAACCTCAACTATTCTGTGATTCTGTAAATGGTTCATCCACTTCAAATCACCTTCTTCTTCATCTGACCTGAAATATGCTGCAAGGGGAATTACAACCTGGATTTTACCCTGGAACAAAGCATGGATGAATTGCCAGTTGTCCCCTCTTTTCCCTTTTGATCCCAGAACTTCTGATTCCAATGATTTATGTATGTTCAGTTCGCTCAAGTAATCCGTGTTACCAGGGATTACCAGTAGACTATCTACTGTACTATGCTGCAATTTTCCTTTCTTTCTGAAAAGTTGAATGACACCTGCCTTGTTTCTGATGCTTATGCTTATATGTTTCGCTAAATTAAAATTTCATTTATTAGCATGCCTTGATGTAATAAAGTGTTTATGTGACAATGGAGAAAAGGCAAATCTAAAGCTCAAAGTATCTAATAAAGTATATTATTTATGGTAAGTACACATGTAAGTGTTTACAGAACTTGAGAGTGACTGCAGGACTTGATAAACAGTTTGGAAATGTAGGATAACAGGATTTTTATTTATGTCTTGTTTTGGTTCCATATTCCACTAACAAAAATTGTGTAGATTACCATTTTTAGGAGAAAAGTAGTTATCTGAGTACGTTAAGATGTTAACAGATACTGACTTTTTAGGTGCTGACCAATGTATCTAATCTACGAAAAGTTGATTGATCTGCAGAAAAAAAAATATCACAGAAGAGCTGTCCATCTGAATTTTCCATGGGAACAGGATTTGTAGATAAACTGTGTATACAAATATGCACTTAAAAGGCAGTTCTATTTCTTTTCAAACTGATGTGTCCTCATACCTAATTAAAATACTTTTTCATGCTGGCATAGATTTAGTTTGAAAGTACTGTGTGTAAGACTCTAAAACTGAAAAGTGCCAGGGCTATAAATTCTAGATAGTCGTAAAAACATATCAAGTATTGTAAACTGACAACACTTGAGTAAATCAAACTATTTTTCTGAACCTTGCATATACAACACAATAAACCCAACATCTAAAAGTATCATTTTCTTCAGAAGATATATAACTGAGATTTGGATAAGAAAACGTTTTTAAACACTTTCCTTTCCAGATGAAAATAATAGCTAGCAGAGCAGAAGGAGGGAAGGCATGGTGAAGGGATGAATAATATGTTGATTTGTAAATATTCTACAAAGCAATTCTACAGATGTGACAGGAAGACTGCACATTAAAACAGTGTTTCTATGGCAGTACTAGGCTTGTCAAGATCACCTGTACAACTGCCTTGGTTATATGGTTTACCACTAGAAGAAATAGGAGTTTTACTTTTTTCTAACCAAGTAAAAGTTGCCTTCCAAAAGAAGCAGATGCCTCTGTAGATGTGTAAGAGAGAGACATATTCCTGTAAGAGAACTTTCCCAAAGGAGTATCAATGAAAGCAAAAGAACAAAATTACAGTTTATAACAATTAACAATGCAACCTACCACATGTCTCATTAATTTCTTGATGGAGATGTTTCATCTTGTTCATATGGAAAGAAGTTACATGTAAAAATAAGGAGCTCATTAACATACAACGTCTTATCTGAACAGGGCTTCAAAATCATAGAGGAGAGGTGCCATCTATTTGCTGCTGAAACTGGTTGAAAAACAAACAAAAAGGGTGATCAAAGTATTACAGTTATTGATAAATCCTTTACAGAACAGTAGAAATGGAGCAAAACTTTTCCACACACATGCAAAAAAGAAATATTTTAACATAAAAAAAATTATTTAACATCCTTTTTAATATATCAGTTTCAATGCATACTGAATTGCCCAGTTCCTTAGTTTTAATGCCAATGAACTTTCAGTTTGCATCTATGAAGTTCTGGTGCAGGATGGAATTAAAAAAAATCTATCAACAAAGGAGATATGATCTGAAGATTTTATTAGTAATGTAGACTAGAAATACCTATTTCTGTCACTCTCAGTTGTGTTTCATTAAAAGAACTCTAAAATGATACCTTTAACTAGACTCTTCAAAATCTACTTGGGCACATAAATAAGTAGCCTTATTTTTACTTTCACAAGACCTATTGAAATCTGTTGATTTTTTATTTTTTTTTTTTACTATTAGCTCTTCTTTATTGAATACAAGCAAGTATTTCTGCAGCAATGAGTCTATATGGTAATAATTAGACACTAGTTAAAGGACAATAGCTCATTTAAGCAAAGAAAGAGACGGTAGGTTATGCTAAAACTGTTTCAAATTTAGTGGTCTAAAGAGACAGATATAGGTATGATTCTGACCTTACCTATGTTGAAGATGATGGGGCTGTTAGACCTGCTGTTTTTATCTGTCCTGCCTGATTTCAGCCTATAAAATCTAGTTCATTCAATTCACTAAGCCACAAAGGACTTCCAAGTCTCTTACTTAGTGGGTGTGTAACCCACTGGCCCTTGCTCAGTAAAGCTCTTTTCAGCCTCTATAGCCTGTGCTTGTACTAAACCCCATTTTTTACAAAGATAGTAAACTCCAGTATACAAATTCCAAGTCAAGTGTTTAAGAAATTCCCCTAATACTTTGTAGTAGTTTCAATAGTTAATTTGTCATCCTATAGTGGCTCCAAATCAGATTCAGATCATGCATGCTAACATCTCTTTTAAAGGGAAGATATATTTTATCTTCTTTCAAGGAAAAGAAGGCCAAACAGAAGAGGTCATTACTCTCCCCAGGAAAGAATCAACAGCTTCTGAACAATCCTGGTAAGATGCAGCCTATCTTCAAACTGAAAACCTTTACCATGAAAACAATAATGGAAGAGATCAAAATAAGGAGTTGTTATGGCAACTAGCATGCTGAGGATAAGTACGTTGATGAGAAATTACAAACAGATACAGAAAAATGAAGGAATAAATTGGATTTCTAATTAGGAATTCAGTCATACAGTGACACATCTCAAAGTGTGCTAAATACTTCCCCAATGAATTTCAGCTATTTGACTAGTGAACAGTGACAGAGGTGTTATTGACCACTTCCTGCTCACAAGGCACAGAGGAGTGCTCTGGGTTGCACTGGGCAGGGGAGTTCTCTCTGACATAAAAAAGCAAAGCTCTGCTTTCCTTTCCTTTTTTTTTTTTTTGATGAGACACAGTGAACTCATGGGCAACAAACCTAAAGGTCATTCCTTCACATCCAGGGCCCTGAGGAGCATGAACAGAACAGGCTCTGTCACCCAAGAATCTCTTACTTATTTCTCTTTCTACCACACCTTCATATACGACATTATTTCCTCTTCAAGTACATTTTCATTAGTATCAGTACTGCAGGTGTTTGTTTCCTTAAGCTTTTCTTTCAACTATAACATGGATGTACATAGTCCATCCATTACAAGGTTGCAGACCTAATAACTGAAAATTTAAGAAGCAGCAGAATTAACTTTGTCATACCATCTCTGCCCTCTATGCAGTGCGAATGAGTTTTTTCTCACTGTTGGAGGAATGTGGGTATGGAATCAGATGACATTGTGAGGTACAACAAAATTTTATAGGTATAGGCCTCTTTCAAGCATAGCTTAAAGCTGCTATCTACCTATTGTTCTAAATTAATGTTGCACAGGAGTGTTATCAGCTCAGCAAGGTTCTTAATAGAAAGAAACAACTGTTAAAGCAATAAATACTTTAATAATACTTTAACAATAAATATAGCATAAGAATTTAAAAGAAAAATAATAAAGGCTTGTTACTGGAAGAACTTGAGCCAGTTATCTTGATTGTTGAGTAACTCTTGGATTCAGACTGTGTAGAACGTAGTCTTTGTCTCTAATTTTCTGATTTGTCAGGAAGCCTGCACTATAAGTATGAAGATTCAGCTCAATCCTGGAGTCACAGAAGACATTAATAATTGCAGACAGGTCTTAAGTCTTATGTTTTCCACCTCCGTTATTCATAATAAATGACACTTAAGAAAATGGAATAGCCCTGTCATTAAAACTCACTAGAGGAAACTTTTTTTGGAACTTTCCACTAGAAGGTGTTCCTTCAATTATAAATATTTCCTCACCATCAGTATCACATTGATTAATGGCTTTTTTAGGGCTCTTTAGTCTCGTTAGATTTTTCTTTTTCTTTTCTTTTATTTAATTTCTGTGAGTCTATTTGCCTTCAACTTAACCTCACTGTCAGAGACAGGTGATCTAGGCTTTTGTTGTGTCTGGTAGTAAGTCTTCAGTGTCATATATAAGAAAATATTAGCTTTGTGTTGCCATATTCTCAAATAACAGTAAACAGTTTGGAGGGACAAGCTTTCTAGAAGGATATACTAGTTGAAAAGTTGACAGTCTCTAATGCAATTTGCTGATGACTAGCTGTCAGTCCTTTTTTTATAACTAAGGATTTCTGTTGGTAAAACTCTTACCAGCCATCAACTTCCTCCATACTGTATCTAGGAACTCATCAATATCCTTTGTTACCTCAGTACTATTCCTCAATCCTTAAGCTTGCTTTTCAAATACTGTGTTCAGTTTTGAGCACTTCACTACAAGAAAGAGATTGAGGTGCTGGAGCACGTCCAAAGAAGAGCAATGAAGCTGGTGAAGGGCCTAGAGAGCAAGTCTTATGAGGAGAAACTGGACAAACTGGACATTCATAAGTCCATGGGCCCAGATGGGATGCACCCACGAGTGCTGAGAGAGCTGGCAGAAGTTATCGCTGGGCCACTCTCTATCATATTTGAAAAGTCATGGAGAACAGGAGAGGTGCCAGAAGACTGGAGGAAGGCCAACATCACACCAGTCTTCAAAAAGGGCAAGAAGGAGGACCCTGGGAACTACAGACCAGTTAGTCTCACCTCCGTCCCTGGGAAGGTAATGGAGAGACTCATTCTAGATGTCATCTCCAAACAAGTTGAAGAGCAGGGGGGTATTGGAAGTGGGCAACATGGGTTTACCAAGGGTAAATCATGCTTGACCAATCTGATAGCTTTCTATGATGCCATAACTGGTTGGCTGGATGAGGGGAGGGCAGCAGATGTCATCTACCTTGACTTCAGCAAGGCTTTTGACACTGTCTCCCATAACATCCTCATTGGAAAACTAAGGAAGTGTGGGCTGGATGAGGGGACAGTGAGGTGGATTGAGAACTGGCTATGTGACAGGACCCAAAGGGTAATGGTTAATGGAACAGGCTCAAGCTGGAGGCCTGTAACCTGTGGTGTCCCCCAGGGGTCAATACTTGGTCCAGTCCTGTTCAACATATTCATCAGTGACCTGGATGAGGGGACAGAGTGTATCCTCAGCAAGTTTGCTGATGATACCAAGTTGGGTGGGGTGGTTGACACCCCGGAGGGCCGTGCTGCCATCCAGAGAGACCTGGACAGGCTGGAGAGCTGGGCAAGGAGGAACCTCATGAGGTTCAACAAGGAAAAGTGTAAGGTGCTACACCTGGGCAAGAAGAATGTCAGGCACATTCTTCTGGAATGGAGAGCTGGAGCCAAGCTCCGAAGAGAAAGATCTGGGAGTCCTGTTAGACAGCAAAATGACAATGAGCAAGCAATGTGCTCTTGTCGCCAGGAAGGCCAACAGAATCCTTGGCTGCAGAGGGAAGAGTGTGGCTAGTAGGTCGAGGGAAGTCATTCTCCCCCTCTACTCTGCACTGGTGAGGCCACAACTGGAGTATTGCATCCAGTTCTGGGCTCCCCAATTCAAGAGGGACAGGGAACTACTGGAAAGAGTCCAGCGAAGGGCAACAAAGATGATTAAGGGATTGGAGCATCTGCCTTATGAAGAAAGGCTGAGAGAGCTGGGACTCTTTAGCCTGGAGAAGAGAAGGCTGAGGGGAGACCTTATTAACGCCTATAAGTATCTCAAGGGTGGGTTGAAGGAGGAGGGAGCCAGACTCTTTTCAGTGGTTCCCAGTGACAGGACAAGGGGCAACGGGCACAAGTGGGAACATAGGAGGTTCCACTTGAATATGAGGAAGAATTTCTTCACAGTGAGGGTGACAGAGCCCTGGAACAGGCTGCCCAGGGAGGTTGTGGAGTCCCCTTCTTTGGAGATTTTCAAGACCCGCCTGGATGCAGTCCTGAGTAGCATTCTCTAAGCAATCCTGCTTCAGCAGGGGAGTTGGACTAGATGATCTATATGGTCCCTTCCAACTCTAAAAAAATTCAGTGAAATTCAGTGAAATTCAGAGTGGCTGAGGGGTTGCTTAGGCTGAGGAAGAGGAGACTGAGGGAAGACCCTGTCACTCTATACAACCACCTAAAAGGAGGTTGTAGTGAGGTGGATATTAGTCTCTTTTCCCAAGTAGGAAGTGATAAGAAAAGAGGAAACAGACTCAGTTTGCACAAGGGGAGGTTTAGATTTGGATATTAGGAAAAATTTCTTCACCAAAAGAGTTACCAAGCAGTGTAACAGGCTGCGCTGTTACCACAGGGAAGTGGTTGAGTCACCATCCCTGAAGGTATTTAAAAGATGTGTAGATGTGGTGCTCTAGGGACATGGTTTAGTGGTGGACTTGGCAGTGTTAGGTTAATGGTTGGACTTGATGATCTTAAAGATCTTTTCCAGCTTAAATGATTCTATGATTCTAACAAGGCGTAGTTAAATGGTTACCAGATGTGGTGCTTTTTGGTCCAAAAGTCCATCTACAAAATATTTCATCTAAACTGCTCCATTGCAGGCTAATTTCTGCTCTAAGTCTTGTAAAGGAAGAGAGAGGAGATGAAGTAATGATTATCAAGCCATGCTCTTCCTGCCATTTTGTGTTTGATAGTGCAAGGTCCAAACAGAAAGATTTCCCATGAAATAGATTTTAAACATATCCAAATAGGACAAACTGCACAAATATATACTTATTCATATTTCATCTCTGACATTTGCGATAATCACTCCTGAGACTAGTTAATACAAAATATTGGAATGGCCAGCACCCAACAGGCCATGTAAGGCTAAAAATTAATGGAAGTAAATCTTTACTTGAGAGAAAAATCAAGTTTATTTAATAATATTAAAATTAATTTCTACAACCTTCAGATTGTAAGAACTCACTATCTCTAGTCATTAGTAATAATACTCATGACCTATAGGAGAATATCACATTTTAAGAGAAGGAATGGTCTTTCCAGTTCTGGATATAGAGAAAAGAGTTTCTTGCTTGTGGAAGGAGCTGGAAGAGGAGAATGACTTTCTATGCCAGAAGACTTTCCATGCTTTTTGCAGCATGCATAAAAATGGACCTGCTACATAACCAGCATTTACCTTCCAATGTTAACAGTCCAATTAGGAAACTTACTGTTGAGTCCTCTTACAATTCAGAACATTGTTTCACAACATAAATTGTATTATTTTTTAATTATTGTTGTCAAAATATATCTAGGGCTTTGCTACCACCAGTTAAAAGCCAGCAGAAATTTTCTTCAAAAAAAAATACTCTCCAGTTCACTTTGTGGATATGAGAAAGTAAAACTTTTTGTAGTTAACATGGAAGCCAATGGTGCCTTTTCCCATGATTTCTACTGAACTGTGAAAAATTCATAACTGGAGAAGACTAGCAGTGTCATATCTCTTCCGGAATACTCTGTTTTACAAAAAATCTTTTATAAAATTTCATGGTTGTATAAAAAGTAATTATGCATGACCTCATGAGTGACGAAGTTCTTTATGTTCATATCACTTGTGATTTGTGACTTTTTGGACAACTGGTTGTGTACTTGTCACAGCACATTATGCTAACATCTTTTGTCTGCTATCTTCACCAGTATCAGATCAAAGCCATAACCTATCACAGAAAGCAAAAAGCATTGTGCATTGAATGATATGAGAAAAACAACAATGGTATCCTGCAATTCAGCAGGTGTAGTATCAGTTTGCTGAACAAGTTATTTTACAAGACCCTAGTTCTGTGAATAGTCAAGCACAGTATCAAGCACTTGCAGTAGCTTCATTAACTTCAGTCAAACACAGAGGCTCAAGTCACTATATCTTTGTGGCTAAAAACCCAGATATGAAACTTCTCAGAGAGAAAATACAGGATATGATTCCTTTTATAAGTATGACACTCATCATCTAAGGTGTAAGAGAAACACAACCCACTGCTTTTCCCGTATTCTGTTTGAGCTGAACCAGTGTATACTGAATCAGTAGCTTGCAGGAGCGTTATGTAGGGAAGATGGTCTTTTTCTTCTGTGGTCTAGATTTCCTCAGTTCTATTTGTGTGCTGCACAGGCAGGATTTTGCTAGCAGTTATCAACATATTTTAGGAGGATTACTGAACAAAATTTAAACCCAGCTTTGATATCAAATACACTGACATTCATGACCTTATAAATAGCTAGTGATCCTGAAATGAAGTAGGGAACTAATCCTACTAGGACTTTGATAAGACTATCAGCCACATACAACAACATAACCCACCATTAGCAATAAAAATAAACAAATAGATCATTGTCAAAACTAATGAGGAAATAAATCACTTTTTTGTCAGTTTCTATAAAAGCAAGACAGTTTGTGGTCTTTCTTCCCCTGCTCTCTGTTGTTTTCCAGAAAAAAAGGAAACATATGGTGATCATTGCAGAAAACAAATGTGTAGAGAAGAATTTTCATACAATCTCAGGTGGAATATAATTATCCATGCAGAAGTTATGTTCCCTGGTTAAAATAGCCAAAATTTATGCTCTTCTATTCTAGGAGGACCAGGCCTGCATATTACTGCTTTAAACTAACCTCTCAGTTTTCGTAGGTTTGATTCTGGTCTTTATGTCAAGATTTCTCTGACCGTTTTAAGTACACCTATAAAAGAATGGCCTCTCTTTATCAAGACACTTCAGAAATTTCCAGCAACCACAAGGTGCTTTTTAGGCAGTAGTTCCTCATGGAAAGTACAGTTCTGTGTTCTTGCCTGACAAAATTTTGGGTTCCAGAAATATGTTTATTCCCCAAAGTTGACACTGGGCAGTACCCTGGTTCTTAACAACTTGACTAGAAGCAATCAGTTCAGGTCTTGGTTCCATGGTCAGTTTTCAAGTCCATCTGTAAGTACTTGTGTATGTGCATGGAGGAGGTGAGGGGGTGTGTGTGTGTGTTTGTATTCATATTTATGCATATTGGTTTTGCTTCATCTGGAGGGAAATTAAAACGTTTCCAGCTTCATCTCAATCCAATTTATTATATTGTCTAAAAGTCTCTCAATACTAGGCAGACATCATAGTGAATAAAAAGAAAAAAATATCAGGAGAATTTGAAGTCAGACAAAATTGGGAAGGATATATTACAAAGACTAAATGATGTAAAAGGTGAAGGTCTAGTTTAAATAAAGTACATAAACAAGGTTGTTTCCCAGATGCTTTCAGACTCTTACAACCTTGGCAGAAGTCAGCAAGACTGGGTCACCCAGATAGTGAACAGCAAACTTACTTGATGCCAGCAACTCTGTTACAATCACTGGGTAGACTTCCTTCTTCCTTTATGGGAAAGTGAGCTATTGCTAGCTTACTTGGTGGGTAGGAAAGCAGACTTGTTACATTTTTCATCTGAGAAATTCCTTGA
Source organism: Numenius arquata (assembly GCF_964106895.1). Lineage (NCBI taxonomy): Eukaryota > Metazoa > Chordata > Aves > Charadriiformes > Scolopacidae > Numenius > Numenius arquata. Next base: position 33,766,557 of record NC_133616.1, on the reverse strand, counting down.
CTTGATCCTTCCTCTCTGTCTTCTTGCAGGAAGTCTTTTTATTTTAAGTGCAGCAAGCTCTTCTCTGCACTGCTGTGCAATGTACGTTATTTGATCTCTTTGCTATTATTTCTTTTAAGCCCACAAATTAAATATTATCCAAGACTTTAGCTATCATTTCATTTTGGTAAGTTTTTGTTCTGTGGTATTGAGTAAAACATAAAAACAATACCGATGATAGACATCAAGACAAAGTATAGTTGATTTGGGTATTTCATTGCCCCTATGGCAGAATTTTAAAAGTTGATAGTTGGACTAGTAGTTGTACACAGTTATGCTTAATTTTATATTGTTTACAGAACTCACAACAGTTCTGAATTTTCTTGCAATGCTTATAAATTTATATGACAACTTCTTAAGAATTTTCACCCCTCTCCTGTCTTGATGTGTTAATTAATCTTCCTATTTCACTATAAACACACTAAAAAAGGAACAATTTTATAGAAAGATAACAGATGGATTTCAGACTCCCAAATTCCTGTCACCACCCAGTAGAAGCTGGGTACGTAATTCATAATATTGCTTTGATAAATCTCTCCAAACTTTACCCAGAGTAAGCCATATGTTTTCAGTTAGATCAGTAGAGCCAGGCTAAATTTGCTCAACCCTCTCGTTGGGGTTTGAGAAGAGACAAATATTTCAAAGATGTGAAAACTCAAATCCTCAAACCTTTACATACCATGTATCCTATAGACTTTATATAATTAGCAGATATATTACAAGTACAAATAGTCTATTTTACTAGAAGTAGTAAACAAAGAAAGAAATATTAGCAGACAGCTCCTAATTTAATGTAAATTAACACAGACTTAGTCTCTTCAATTAAAAATGTGAAAGAAATGTTAACAAGGTTTGCTTGATAACAATACTAGAGATTTTGTGCCTTATGAGAATTTGCTGAGATTATATCTTTACAGAACACCATTTTGTCTGGATGCTAGGTCTATGTTAAACTGGTGGCTGTAATGCTGGTCTTCAAGGGTGAAAGAATCCTGAATTACAGCTTCTATTTATTTTAACTGCATGACCTGATAATACTTGAAGGGCATTGTGTGTTAACTCCGGTAGGCAGCTAAGCCCCACACAGCCTCTCTTGCACTCCCCCACTGTGAGTTGGGAAAGAGAATCAGGAAGGCAAAAGAGCAAAAGCTCATGGGTTGAAACAGAGACAATTAAATAGGTAAAGCAAAAGCTGTATGCTTAAGCAAAGCAAAGTACGGAATTGATTCACTAGTTCCCGTCCGCAGGGAGATGTTCAGCCATCCCCAGTAAAGCAGGGCTTCACCACTTCTGATAGTTGGTTGGGAAGAAAAATGACATAACTCTGAATGTCCCTGCTTCTTCCCTCTTCTCCCAGCTCTTATTGATGAGCACAACATCAAACAGTATGGGATATCCCTTTGGCCAGTTGGGGTCAGCTGTCCAAGCTGTGTCCCCTCCCAGCTTCTTGTGGACCCTGAACCTACTTGCTGGCAGGGCAGTGTGAGAAGCAGAAAAGACTTTGACTCTGTGTAAGCATTGCTCAGCAGTTGCTGAAGCATCAGTGTTATCAACAGTGTTTTGGTGAGAAATCAAAAGATAACACCATACTAGTAACTATAATGAAAATTAAATCTATTCAAGCCAAAACCACTACAAAGTGCTTGGAAGATTTTTTAAAAATTAATACATTGATAGTCTCAGCCATAATTCTGTAATTTTTTTCACATGTTCAAAAGCTGAATATGACCTCATGTAAGAATATATGCTTCCTTAATTATAGTAGATTTCATTAGAGGAAGCATGTAAGTAATATGGAATTACAAATGTCATACTGTCAGAACTATTATTGCTCTGTTTGTGGTTTCTTTTTGTCCAAATACTTAATAGGAAACTTAAGCAATGACTCCTAAATCTGAAGGTACATCAGCTAAGTCACAAACAGAAAACACTAAAATTTTAACTGCTGTTAGTTCTTGTGAACATTTCTTTGTATCTATTTTCATACTATCTGTGCTGCAAGGTAATAGAGGTCAGGAAAACAAAAAGAGAACTTTTGACCATTTTTATAAACAACTGTCATTTTAATACCAATCCTTTTAAAAATATATAAGGAAATAAAACTTTTTTTTTTTTTTTTCCACTTGTGTGGGTTTTGTAATTACAACAGCCATGTGGTTTGGTATCTGGCATCTGTTCCTAGAACTGAATTTGGCTAGGGAGAAAGATTGATTCTTTTGTACCCAGACCAAGCTGGAAAATAGGAAATATAGCTGGGTATTTGCAATATATCTTTAAGTATATTTTGGTTTATATTAATTGTATGACTATCTTAAGATGGAATGGAGAGCTGTTCTACCTAACCATCGGTTTAGCAGGAAGCTGTGAGTTTGTTTACAATTTTTTGAGTAGGCTACTGAATCTAAATTAAGTTATAACCGATCCAAAGGAATTCTGCAAGGAAAAAAAAAAAAAAAAAAAGGTTCTTCATGTACAGGTTGTCTTTTTTTAAATTCAAAATGGAATCAGATTTCTTAATTCTACTTTTTTAAAAAAATTAATTTTAAGAAAGTATGCTTATTTAAAAGGAGAAAATAGGCTCTCTTTGGATATTTTCTTTCCTTCCTTCCTTCCTTCCTTCCTTCCTTCCTTCCTTCCTTCCTTCCTTCCTTCCTTCCTTCCTTCTCTCCCTCCCTCCTTTCCTTCCTTTTGATATGTTTATCTATTCCACCTTTTTTCTCTTTTTTACCCTTTCATTTTCTTTTAGAGCCTGATACACAAACCCCAGCTAAGTTAATTTTTGCTTAAGTGGAAAGTTTTGGCAATGTTCTTTCTGAGACTTAAAATAAAGGCCTCTGGAAGCATCCTTCTCCATTTCCCAATGGACACACACTCATAGTCTTTTTTTGAGGCAAGAAATCTTTGTGTGCTGGCAGAGTAGGAACTGAGGAATTATTTGTTCTAGTTTCTTTATAGAATTTGTTCACATACTTTAATAAAGAGGAAGACAAGGGTTGGCAAGATTTCTAAAACTGAAGTACTCGAATCACTTATTTTCAATGTTCTCAACTTGTATGTCCCATGATGTTAGATACAAATGCCTTAATCCTCAGAGACTAGAATATTACTCAAAAATGATTTAACAACTGGAATTTATTACTATGGAAGTTTGTCAAATCTGCTTCTCAAAGTTCTCCATTGATGCACACTCTGCCCTAATCTTACAATTTTCTCCCATTTTGTATCTCTAACACAAAAATACTGTCATTTCTTTATTTCCATGTTACCATTCCATTATTACTGCAATTCATAACTTATTTTCTGTGATTAGAGATCATCTAAGTGAATACAAGCATAATTAATTCCACAAAACCAGCTACAAAGGCCCTCACCCTTCATGTAATCCTATGCCTGTTACATTTGAGTTTTTGAAGAAAAAATCCAATCTGCATCTTGTGTGATGGAAAGTGACTTTCAGTCTTCATAAAAATGATTTTGCCATCTAGACTTAGTATCTAGACTATCAAGTGATATTGAAGCCTAGAAAATAACTTGACATGATTCTTTAATGTAGACTTCCAATAAAATTAAGAACTGTGGCAGTGTTAAGATAAACAGAAGTTCATGTAATCATTTGAAAGATTTATCCCAGAGGTAACATTATTGACTGTTAGAGAGAAGAGTACAGTTTCTGCATTTTTAATTGTTCTTCAGCCATACTGTTTCTGTTCCTTTAAAACCTTTGCTACCCCCCCAAGAAGAAAATGCAGAAAAATATCTTTAAAATGTATCTTCATGCACCACTATCTTCTCTGTCTACTAAGTAGTGGGGTCTAGTCTATGACCTTTGTCTAAATCCATTCTTTTTCCTTCATATTTGTCTGCTACTATTCAGTCACAGAAAAAAGCTAAAGCCAGTCTTTTAATTTCCTTCCTGTTGATGAGAAATTACTCCCTTTAGGTTCTAAACATACTGCTAAATTCAAAAGGAGAAATGTATCATGCACAAAGACTTTGATAGCTCAATTCCGTGCACAACAAAGGGGAAGCAAAGAATAAATCAAGAGTCTGAGACGAGAATTCTCTATGCAGAGCAAGGAGAGAGATATTATCTTTGAGTAACAGCAGGATACTGGTTAGGAAATTAAGAGACAATCCAGTGTTTTCAGTAGTGGAAACATGACATGTAAAGCAACAGAAACTTGGAGCCATTGTAATGTGAGGTATTAGTTGCCAGACTTCACATGTTGCTTTAGCAGATGTTCTAGATGTCTTCAGACACCACTCCAAAAAAACAAACGGTTAATGATATTAATCACTAAATTCTAATAAGGCTTGTCTGGAGAGGCTGAAAGAAGCGATCCATATCTGAAGATGAACTCTCAAGCTAGAAGGAAAAACAAAACATTTGAATAAAACCCGCAATGTGAAAAACTTCCCTAGATTTTCAGGTGAAGTAGTACCACATTCACCTAGACAATTCACCCAGACAATTGGGTTCCTCCTTAGTATGCAGGCTGTTCCTACTATCTTATACACAAGGCCAGTTCCTTATCTTGGAATGCTGGGCTCCGAGCTCTGTTCTGATTCGGACAATAAATGGTTAAACGTAGTTAGTGTAGATTTAGTACAGCTTGGCAAAGAACAGAAGTGTCCATCTGGTCAGGACCAGTTTTGCGGCTTGGGGTCCAGCCAGCTCAGCATTCTAAGCCAAAGGTAAAAGTACATGGTGAAGAAGACTATGAGCCTTCCTCCAGAAGACCCCGGCCCACGACCACCAGACGACAGTATGCATGCGGTGAGGGGAGGAGACTTATGATAATGAGTTCCTAGAAATAATTAGAATAGTAATGCCTTTTCTTAGAATTAATTATAATAACCCAGCCCATATTAATGAATATGTATGCTTTTTATCATAAATAGACGCTTGTTTTACAACCCAGTGTGCAAGTTTGGAGGAGCAATCCCCCTTGCACCCGGTGCTGCAATAAACATGCCTGCTTTATAACTCTTCGGGAGTTGTAGAGTCTATTTCCGCGCCTCAGTTCTTTGCCAAGCTGTACTAAACCTACACTAATTACGTTTAACAATTCATTTTCCAAATCAGCCTCATAGTTCTGTTCTACCTAAAGGCTTCTTGGCCATTATACAACAACTGCTTCAGAAGCATGTTCTGAAGGTTGTGTATCACTCACATAAGTTAAATTTTTCTTTTCCAAAGTGATTTTTCTAATGATGCTGAACCTGTGCTTAGCTGATCTCAAACAAGACTTAAAAACTCATAAAAGCACAGGGGAGACACAATAAAAATACACCTGAAGAGAGGTCTGAATAATTGACAATAGTTCATCCAAACCATGAGCACTGCTTCCTAGAAGGTGTAAGGCACATGACAAGTAATTGTTTGCAAAAATGGAGAGAAGGAAAGAGAGAAGAGATCTTCAGAACTTGGGTTAAAAATAAACTTAAGTTTAAAATTTTATGTGTACAACCAAATATGTGTATATGTGTAGTCACACACACACATATATATATGTGGGTATTCACCTAAATGTATGCATATTTGTATATATGTATGTGTATGTAGTTGTACGTGTATATGAATGAATTCATAAATGGACACAATCTTTCTAAAGGTGAAAAGCCTCTCTTCAGGCTTCTCAAATAGCAACTTATTAAGGTTACATTTATGCTTACCCTATGGCTTGTGCTTTTTCAGAGTAATGAGGTCTGACTGTAAAGATAGCACTCTTCAGTCTTGTTTTTAAAATATCTTCAGTGCAGTGCTTCATTGACATTATTACTGCATGTGTATACATCACATACATTTTCTGTCTTTTTGTGATGGGAGACCAAGTATCATAGGAAAGTAAATTCTACAAATAGAATCTTGCCTGGACAAAAAAAAAAAAAAAGAAAAAAAGAAAAAAAGGAAGAAAAAAATCTATAAGCTTTATTTTATAATGATATTCTTTTCAGCACCAGATTTTTTTCTTACTTATTTCCTTTCCCTAGTTGCTCTAGGACTTCTTAAAAATACTTCTGATGTTCAGTAGTTGTTAGGAATAGTAGTAAACAAGCAAATGTTTGAGGAGTCAAAGGTACTTATCAGCTCAGTTAAAAAGTGATCTGTCTCGAGCACTGCGTTTTGTTTCCCATTTTTTTAGTTCTTAATTTTCTAATGCTTTGCCTTCTATCTTTCCACTCTGGTAAGCAACTGATTTTATGTGCCATTTAAAAAATAATATGTTTATGGGAAATCTTAATTTGTATTGTTTTATTGTACTGGTGTATTCCAGTTTATTGGAGGTAAAATACCTTCTGCCAGAAAAGCAGTGATTGACCTCATCTGTACCTTGCCTTGAAAGATTGAGGAGAGGACTTGTAGACAATGTGTGTGGGAAAGGACTGTATACAGAAAGAACAGTTACAGAGCTAAAAGCACTGAGAGATTTTTTATTTTTTTTTTTTTTTTTGTAAGAGAATAGATTATAGGTAGAGTGTCTTGGGGTAGTATATTGAATGGTTTGGGTTTTTTTTAATTCTTCAATTTATGTTCACCAAAATCACAATTTCGTGATCTGAGGCTGTTGTCTTCCAAACTCACAGTTTAGATACACAACACTTAGGCAAAGAGCTATGATAGGAAAAGGAAGCTTGTCTGGATGCTACTACTGAATATACCTACAGAAAATTAAACAAAAACCCCTATGTGATGCACTATGTTTCAATCATTTTATGTTTTGAAGGAACACCTGATTGCTAATTCTTGATCGGTGTCTGTTGCTGAGGTCTAAACCAGGCAATGAAAGTTCTTAAGTGCAAAATGCCTTTAAAAGATTGTTATTTACACCCAGATACTGATGGATAGGGTTGCTTTTAAATCAGTGTTTTATGATTGTCCTGGTTCCTGAAGGGGAAATAATTTTTTAATACTTTTCACCCTCCACACAGAATATATACATTAAAAAATCAAGTTGTTATGTTAAGAATGTATACAGAATGTATATAGAATATATAAATTATGAAATATCAAGCAAGATTGCATGAGGAACTGTATAAAAATTCACATGAAAAATATGTTTGCATTTTCCCTTAGTGATTCTTCACTTGTTCTTTGGAAATTCCTAGTATTATCTCCTCCTTTCGTGAATCCATGCTTGCTATTTTTAATCAAATTATTGTTCTATATCTGTCCCCCGTCTCTTGAGTGACTAGCACTTCCAGTAGTTTTACCAATTACTTAATTTAATCTTACAGCTGTGTAGATTAAGGGATCACCCATAGATCCTTTCTTAAACATGGTGTAATATTGGCTTCTTGTCTCTTGCCTCCTCTGCTTTCAATTAGCCATCCTATACAAGCAGAAGATTGAATTAATATGTTATAAAGATGAAGAAAAAAATCCAGCGCTATTGAGATGGCCTATTCTCAGAGTGCTTTAGTGATCTGAAGTACTATAAAGCTGCTGCAAGAAACATAGGCTGCCTCTCATTTCTGGTCACCTGTCAAACAACAAAAAGTGTCATTTTTTGGGTGTAATTCTGTGTCTTTTACTTTCCTCTACTCATATCTGTGTTGGTTATAGTTCATAACAGAAATACACAGAAATTACAAAGCAAGCACACCAATGAGGATCGCTTTGGTTATTTCGCTGTCACCTTAACAACCGTGTTTGTGAGAGGCCTGTGTTATGCAGCTTTTTCAGACGTTCACCTGTTCACTCTTTGCTAATGTGTTTTATTTTGCATGATGTTAATGGATTTTCTTTTTGATATAAAATATGAAAATATACTGTTTGTGCACATTTCTACATATTTTTTGTTTCCAAAAGTGTGGAGGTAGTGTTTGCTACTTTCTGAAACTCTCTGAGAGATGCAAAAACAGACCTCAGATTCTAAATCTCAAAATCTGTTAAAAAAAAAAAAAAAGGCAAATAACAAGGGAAAACTTGTAATTGCTACTGTTCGCCATAGAATGTTTCCAAAACTATCAGAGTGTAGTTGATGAGAAGAAATATACCTGGCTCTGCAATTTCTCTGAAGGATGGTCTACTTTCTTTATTTTTGAGAAAGGCTGGCTCAGACACCAGGTAAGGTTTCTAAACTTTAATACTGTTAATTGTCCCATCAACCATGGTAAAAGGAAAAGAAAAGAGTAACATAAACTCTACCTTACTAGAAGTGAATTGTCCCTCAAGCTCCCTAACACAATAATGTTATTTAAAAATATGCGTAGCTATTGAGACACAGATTTGAATACATGTGCTCAGAACTTGGAAACCACATAGAAACGTGTGCTTTGTGTGAAATAAAAAGAATGCTGCATAGTGAATAGGTTGGGCAAACAAGGCGTGGTGCATCAACCAGGGCATGGCGCGGCAGTTTGCACAGTGGTTCACACGGAAGGTTATGCAAGAAGGGTGCGGAAAGCTCAAGAGGGTAGTTCAGCTGCAGAGAGAGAGCGCAGGCATGGTCTCTACCCAGCAGAAAGCTGCATCTTCTGCACTTGCCAGAGCAGACGTATCCACATAGACAGACATCCCATGGAAACATAGCCACCCAGGTCTCAGGCTGCAGGGAGTGACACAACTTTTCACAGGTAACGGATGGTAGTAGGGATGAGAGCAGTGTGAGATGCAAATCAGGTGGATGATCTACTCAGCCTAGTGAAAGAACTAAAAGAGGAAGTAGAAAGGCTACAGAGCATCAAGGAGTGTGAAAAAGAAATAGATTGGTAGGATCAGGCTCTGATCTCCCTGTGAGAAAAACTGGAACAGCCACCAAAAAAAACCCAAGTTCAAGGAGATCCAGTACCCTTACCCTTCCAGACTGAAAGTAGTGACCAAAAGGAGGGCTATGAATGGAGGCAGGTCATTGCTACAGCTGGCAAGCAAACCCCCTCATTGCCCACCTAACCAGGTAACTCAGTACAATAGGTATGAGGCTCTCAATGAGGTAAACCAGCCCATGGTTGATGTGGAAGGTGGCCCAACTACAACAGAAGAATTGCCAGGATGGGAAAGGCCTACCCCCAGTTTAACGACCACCTCCATGAGGAAGAAGATACAGGGTGTAGTTGTGGGTGACTCCCTTCTGAGAGGAACATAGGGTCCGTCATGCCAGGCAGACCCTCTTCTTAGGGAAGTATGCTGACTCCCTGGTGTCCGGGTCAGGGACATCATTAGGAAACTTCCTAGCCTGTTACTGCTCTCAGACTATTACCCATGTTACTTTTCCATGTGGGTGGTGATAAAGTGGCAACATGTAGCCCAAGAATAATTAAAAGAGACTTCAGGGCCTTGGGAAGGTTAACAAGAGAATCTGGGGTGCAGGTAATCTTCTCTTCTTCCACTTATAGGCAGTGACTCTGAAAGAAGCAGGCATTCTCAATCTGTCAATACATGGTTCTGTGGCTGGTGTCACCACCACAATTTTGGGGTTTTTGACAGTGGGATGGCCTGCACAGCACCAGGCCTCCTGGTGTTGGATGGGGTTCATCTTTCTGAAACGGGGAAGAGGGTCCTCACTCATAAGCTAGTGGGGATCATTGACCGATCTTTAAACTAGACTTGATGGGGCACGAGGATACTATCAGGCTTGCTCGTGACAAGCCAAGGGGTGACACTACGAGGTTTGAGGGATGGGTCACTAGCAACCCTCAGCCTGTTGCTCTGAGATATGCTGGGTACACTGCAGCACACTCAAAAGTCTTATGGGGATGAGCCGGGGGCTCCTGAGGCAATAGGAACTGGGGAGTCACAGATAAAACACCTCAAAGGAAGGCCACCTAAAGAGCAGCATGAAGGAAATGCAGCCACTCTAGCCTGTAAGTCGGATTCACCCAGGGCCCAGCTGAAGTGCCTCTATGCAAATGCACATGGCATGGGGAACTAACAAGAGTTAGAGACATGTGCATGCCTCCAGGGCCATGATCTAACTGGCATCATGGAGAGATGGTGGGATGGCTCCTATGACTGGAATGTTGGAATGGAGGGATACAGGTTCTTCAGGAAGGACAGGCTGGGGAGACGAGAAGTGGGTGTTGCCCTCTGTGTCAATGAACAGTCGGGGTGCATGGAGCTCCACCTGGGGGTGGATGAAGAGCCAACGGAGAGCTTATGGGTCAAGATTAAGGGGAACAGGGGCAAGTGACATTACAGTGCGGGTCTGCTACAGGCCACCTGACCGGGACAATGGAGCATATGAAACCCTCTATAGGCAGATAGGAGCAGCATCACGTTCACATACCCTGGTCCTCATGGGGGACTTCAACCACCCCGATATCTATTGGAAGGACAATACAATGGAGCACAAGAAATCCAGGAAGTTCTTGGAATGTGTCAATGACAACTTTCTTCCAAATGGTAGAGGAGCCAACGAGGAGAAGAGCCATGTTGGACCTTGTCCTTAACAGCAAGGAGGAGCTGGTGGGGAATGTCAAGCTCAGGGGAAGCCTTGGCTGAAGTGATCATGAAATGGTAAAATTCAAGATCCTTAGGGCATTGAGGAGGGTACACACCAAACTTACTACCCTGGACTTCAGGAGAGCAGAGTTTGGCCTCTTGAGGAACCTGCTCAGCGGGGTAACATGGGATATAGCACTGGAGGGGAGAGGGGCCCCAGGAAGCTGGGTAGTATTCAAGGATCACCTCCTCCAAGCTCAGGAGCAGTGCAACCCAAGAAAGAAGAAGTCAGGCAAAAAAGCCAGGAAGCCTGCATGGACAAACAAGGAGCTCCTGGATAAGCTCAAAAGCAACAAGGAGGCCTACAGAGGGTGGAAGCAAGGATGGGTAGCCTGGGACGAATACAGAGAACCTGTCCAAGCAGCCAGGAATCAGATTAGGCAAGATAAACTCAGATAGAATTAAATCTGGCCAGGGACATCAAGGGCAACAAGAAAAACTTCTGTGAGTACGTCAGAGATAAAGGCAAGACTAGGGATGATGTGGGCCTTCTCCGGAAGGAAACAGGAGAGCTGGTCACCCAGGATATGGAGAAGGCTGAGGTACTGAATGACTTTTTCACCTTGGTCTTCACCAGCAATGGCTCTAAAGACACTGCCTAAGTTGCAGAAGGCAAAACCAGGGGCTATGGGAATGAATAACCACACACTACAGGAGAAGACCAGGTTTGAGACCATTTAGGGAACCTGAAGGTACCCAAGTCCATAGGACCTGGTGAAATACATCCACGTGTCTTGAGGGAAGTGGTGAATGAAGTTGCTAAGTCGCTTTCCATTATAATTGAAAAGTTGTGGCAGTCTGCTGAAGTTACCAGTGACTGGAAAAGAGGAAAACCCCATTTTCAAAAAGGGAAAAAAGGAATACCTGGGGAACTACAGCCAATCATTCTCACCTCTGTGTCTGGCAAGATCATGGAGCAGATCCTCCTTGAATCTCTGCTAAGGCATGTAGAAAATAAGGTGGTGATTGGTGACAGCCAACATGGCTTCACCATGGGCAAGTCATGCCTGACAAATCTGGTGGCCTTCTATGATGGTGCTACAGTGTTGGTAGGTAAGTTGAGAGAAACAGATTTCACTTACCTGGACTTATGCAAAGTGTTTGACAGTCCCACATGACATCCTGGTCTCTAAATTGGAAAGGCATGGATTTGATGGATGGACCACTGGGTGAAGAAAGAACTGGCTGGATGGCTGCACTCAAAGGCTTGTAGTCAAAAGCTCAATGTCCAAGTGGAAACCAGTGACAAGTGGAGTTCCTCAGGTGTCAGTACTCGGACTGGTGCTGTCTAACCTCTTTGTCAGTGATATGGACAGTGAGATTGAGTGCACCCTTGACAAGTTTGCTGATGACACCAAGCTCTGCAGCATGGTTGAGATGCTGGATGGAAGGGATGCCATCCAGAGGGACCTGGACAGGTTCAAGAGGTGGGCCCCTGCGAACTTCATGAAGTTCAACCAAGCCGAGTATGAAGTCCTGCACATGGGTCACGGCAATCCCAAGCACAAATACAGGTTGGGCAGAGAATGGATTGAGTGCAGCCCTGAGGACAAGGACTTGGAGGTGTTGGTGGATGAGAAGCTCAATATGAGCTGGCAATCCGTATCCTGGGCCACATCCTGGGCTGCATCAAAAGAAGTGTGGCCAGCAGGTGGAGAGAGGCGATTCTGCCCCTCTACTCCGCTCTGGTGAGAGCCCACCTGGAGTACCTTGTCCAGATCTGGAGTTCTCAACACAGGAAGGACATGGACCTGTTGGAACAGGTCCAGAGAAGGACCACAGAGGTATCAGAGGGCTCGAGAACCTATGTTATGAGGACAGGCTGAGAGAGTTGGGGTTGTTCAGTCTGGAGAAGAGAAGGCTCCAGGGAGACCTTGTAAGAGCCTTTCAGTACCTAAAGGGGGCCTACCGGAAAGATGGGGAGGGACTCTTTATGAGGGAGTGTAGCCATAGGGCAAGGGGTAATGGTTTTAAACTGAAAGGGGTAGATTTAGATTAGATATAAGGAAGAAGTTCTTTACTGTGAGAGTGGTGGGACACTCACAGAGAAAGTGTGAGTGTTGCCCAGAGAAAGTGTGGATGCCCCACCCCTGGAATTGCTCAAGACCAAGCTGGATGGGGCTTTGAGCAATCTGGAGAAGGCTGAGGTACTGAATGACTTTTTCACCTTGGTCTTCACCAGCAATGGCTCTAAAGACACTGCCTAAGTTGCAGAAGGCAAAACCAGGGGCTATGGGAATGAATAACCACACACTACAGGAGAAGACCAGGTTTGAGACCATCTAGGGAACCTGAAGGTACCGAAGTCCATGGGACCTGATGAAACCCATGCACGGGTCCTGAGGGAACTGGCAGACAAAGCTAATTAATTAGCCGCTTTCCATTATGTTTGAAAAGTAGTGCAGTCTGGTGAAGTTCCCAAGGACTGGAAAAGGGGGTTGAGTTATTCTACATCATAAGGTCTTCTTCAGAAAGTACCACTGAAATAAAAAGCTAACAAAAAAACCAAAACAAAAACTAAAAAAAAAAAAAAAGAAAAAAAAAAGAAAGAAAAGAAGCAGTTTTTTCAGACAGTCAGAAGAGGCCCAGCTAAAAATTAAAATTACTAAATAGAAAGTTGGTTCTGTTTTACTTCAAAGCAGGACATTGGAGTCAGTATCTGCTTTAAATGAGAATTTGATAAAAGAAATGGTGTGAGATGTCAGTGTTTTCATGGGACAAGGATTTAAGTCAAATCTAATAAATATTTTCAGCATTCCCCCTACCCCATTCCAGGATGGAATAATCTGGATAAAGTGTGTAATCATTCTTTTCAAGAAAACATTGTTGTTCTTGCTAAGAATGAGTCTAATTGAGTACGATGATACTGGTGATCTTGAATGTATTTAGAATTTTTTTATAACAGCCATCTTCTAGAGCCATAGAATTTCAAGAGAAACTTTGCTTTACTTTTTCTTATGGAAGATTCTCAAGCTAGTATTTGTGGAAATTATTTTGGAAGTGTAGAATCACATATACTAAAGGTCTGTACAAAACCTAGAAAGGTCATCTAATTAATTTTTCTCCCCACTGGTAGTGTGCATTCACCGCTGGTGAACTATGTCTTTGTCACTGAAGACACCAAAGCACTAAAAATGAATGGTAAACGAAATGTAATTTGAAATATACATAAAGGGGTTTTTTTTATATATATCTAGAGCCTTTCTTAGCATTACTGCTGATTTCTTTTTATTCAGAATTTAAAAAAAAATGAAACAAAGCCAAAAAATCTCTCTTGAGCTGACTGAACTGATTACTCTGCTTTCTTTTCCCCTCTTGTATTTTAATAGATTAGAATAGCTACACTGTAGAAGAAAGCCATATATTCTACAGCTATTGATGTTGAAAACAAGGAACACAAGTGATAGCAAAAACCAGAAATTCAAATATACATATGGTATATTGTAAATGTAATGTTTAAATAGTTAAACCTCCACTAGTTCTCCTCTTACCTAGCATGAATAAAAGTGATGAGGTTGGTGCTTTGCAATGTAAAATAGTTTTACGAAAGTATAAATATACCGCCTGATCAACTGGATTGCGTAACATACTTCAGCCAAAAATTAGCACAATATTACCGTATTTTCAACCAAGTGCCATACCACCAGGTAAATATGTAAATAGTGTACTTTGGCATTCCTGTGAGATTACAGATATTCAATTACTATTCAACACAGATGCATTATGTTATCTTATTTCCTGCAAGGAGGAAAACATTTTATATGTGTATACTGTTGTTATGATTATTAAGCTGTTCAAGCATTAGTTGCTACAAATTCATATATAAGTTTTTAAACTAAGGAATAACTTGCTTAAACAGGGCAGTTCAATGAAAAATTTGGGTCACACAATTTTGCTCTTTTATCCGTTGTGAAATACTTCTAAAATCACTGTTGTGATATTACTGTCTGAATATTAGTGTGAATGTCTGAATATTGCTGTCTGAATGTGTTGCTTTCAAGAACTGAGGAAGAGGTCTCTTTATTTGCAAAAAGTTGTATTAGAATTAGGTTCTAGAGCTAATTATCTGGAAAGATTATGTTTGGCAGATTGGGGTTGTATTTAAGAAGCTTCCTCAAGGGTTTCTTTGTCATATATTCACCTGTATAGCCCTTGCATTCCTTTTTGACATGTTTGCCTGGACAGCTGTTACATCACAGACTCTGCACAGTCTATAAAAATCTTCCTCCTTCCCCCCCATTAACACTGCTTTTGAGCAGCCTACCATGAGTCTATCAAAGCAGTGCCCTACCACCACCATTTCCCAGGGGAGCCGAGGTAGTAGATGAATATGAACTCAAGTTCATTGCACAGATTTTTGTGATGCTATCACAGAAGAACAGTAGTTCTCTAAACTAAATATAAATGACTACTTTACCCTGGGATGTTAGAATTGCAACAGGAATGTTATCTATGGTTCACTATTTGGTGAAATTTTGTAATAGTCATTACACTACATGTGATGGACATTCCCTCTTTTTTTTTTTTTTCTTTCCAGAAATTATTGCCTAAAAGTTAAAGTCTCGTGAATTTGTACAGCTGAACCAGCTACAGAGTCTCCAAAAACTCATTACTACTCCTAAAGTGTGTTCAAGATTGGTGTTGGGAAAAAATTGACTGAAACATGTAAACCTTACCTGAATGACTTTCTAAAACATTAGAATTTTAGGTTTTTAATTGTGCATTGTCTAAGATTACTCACTCAAGTGCATTTTTCTGGAGAGGGAAAAAAAGAAAAACAGATCAACACTGGGGTTTTTTATTCTTTGTCTTTTGCACCCTTTTGTAGTGCACAATGCAGAGAAGAGGTCATCAGTTGAACATCTTCTTGAACATCTTCTTACAGGTCTGCAGTGTAGTTCCTTTTCAACCTTCCATTAAAAGAAAACAACTAGTGTGATTTGACCTATATTACATTTCACTGGAGTTTCTTAGCAGTGGTCCCTGCCCAGCTTCTCACTTTACCACATACACCTATGCAGAGAACCTCTCCACAACTCCTGACTATGTACTGCACTTTTGAAGGTAGTCAGAGTTTTAGTGCTAACTTCCAACAGACAGGCTGTACATACATTTTTGTACCTGTTTGCAGTTTACCAAGAAATTCTTCTATGTTTCAAAGTTAACAAGTTAAAGAAAAACTTGCTCATGTCCTTTATAAGTCACATAGGGTTAGGAAAAGGAAAAACACTACCTTTTTAAAAAAAAAAACACCAACTTTTTTCGTCCTGTTGTAATAGATATTGAAACCCTACCTAACCTGGATGTCTCAGTCATCAGAGTGAAATGAGGGAAACAGATATGTCAGAGAAATTAATGTATTGTCAGGTAGCCATTTTATTATGTCTCTTAAAAGCAGCTCGAAAAAGTAAAAGTTTTTAAGACGTGTGGTATACTTACCTTGATCTCAGTGCTCAATATGAGTCCTGAGTCTGATTTGGGGGTATGAACATTAGCTATGTTTATAGACAACTCCTTGTCTATAAAGCACTGTAAATTTAACCATTTATTCCTTACTCTGATGAAATTACTATTAACTTGTAAAACAAATGATTCAAGTTCTGCCTTCCCATTCCTTTTTTTAAGGTATGTGTGCTCTAACATACCATTTCTCCAAGACATCAGGGGAGAACAGAGTTTAAATCCATCACTTAAAATCAAAGAGGAATGGGAAAACAATTCAAGCAAAAATATTCTCATCTTCCTAATTCATTTTTTCATGTAAAAAAAAAAAAAAAAACCAGAAGAAAAAGAAAATAGAAAAAAAAATAAAGAAAACAATAATGGCAAAATAAAAAGTTATCTCAATCTTTCCATCTAAATATATATGTATATCAGTAGGTCACCTTAAGGAAGATCTGATGGTGCTATAAAGAACTCTGGTGGGTTAACTTAATATCTGGCAACAGGTGCGTTCGAAGTTTAACCAAATGCCATCTTGCCTCAATGGAATTGGAAGTGGATAAATACTTTAGTACTATGTCCATCAGAAAAGAATAAATTATTAGCCCAGCAATCACTGATGAAACCAGGTGCCTTAGTTATTCCCTCCTACGTGCATTACTCACAGTTCAGTCGTTTTGTATAAAGCATTAGATAATCATAAAACTTAAAAAACCCCAAAAGAATAATAAAAATAATAAAAAAAACAAAACAAAACAAACCCAAAACAAAACACCAACAACAAACAAATGCTTCTGGTAAATATTTCTCACAGTGGTGCTAAATTATGAATTATCTATGAGTTATCTATCTCCAGTCCAAAAGACTGTATTTCAATAGTGAAAGTAATAAAAAATTATAAAAAATATCAAGAGATAAAGGAAACTGGCAATAGCTGGAATTAGGCACCAATTCTCAAAAGTGTTGAAAAGCAGCCAGTAGTGATCTGTCCAGAAATAAAACTAAGAGGTTTGGACAAGATGTTGAGAGTCACATGCATGGAAATAAGCTGCCTTTTTTTTTTTTTTTTTAATGGATGGTGATAGAAAAGTCTGCAAGGCATGTTGCTACCACCAGAATAACCCATAAGGTTTGTTAATGCCAGAATGAAGTGCTGGAGCAGCAACCAATGTTCCAATTCCTCACCACTATTGTCTTAAATATTCTGAATTAAACAGAAGGAACAATTGCATGATTATAAATCTTGTAACAAAGTTAGACCATGAAAGGGTATGAGTCCAACAAATGCATTGCCTAACCTTTGTTTTCATTCTGATTTACCAACAAAGCTACAGTGGAGATAGAAAAGGCATATGGTGCTCAAGGAAAAAAAAATCTGTAAACTCTTCTGCTGTAAGTATCTCTTCAAGAGTGTTCCTTGTGCAATTGTTAGGAAAATTTTTCACTCTCTGTTCTCAGAAAATTGTATTATGTTCTGGAATAGAAAAATTTGAGGTTCAGTTATAGTCTAAGAAATAACAATGTAAGAAGTGAGAATGGCAGACCAACTTGGAACCTCACAATGGCTCTCAGATTAATTTTATTCAGTTTTCTTCCACTCCCTAGCTGCTTTCAACCTTTCAAATGCTGCCTGGGTTTTGCAAGTCAAACTCTGCTTCTCACGCCACCACCTTCATTGGTACTAAAGATGTCCTAATTAAAACTAGGATAGGAAATCTGTTCATACCTGTTTGAAGAAAAAAGTCCACATTTCTTCTCATGGTTGTATTGGCTGTACAATGAGAACAGTAGTTTCCATGGTTAAAATGCATACTTCCAGAAGTTTTACATTTATTAAAAAGCTAAGCCATATGGGAATTTGACTTACTTAAACTAAATTTCAGACTCAATTTATGTCAGGAAAATAGAGACAATGTTTTACCTAAAGTTATGTAAGGAGACTTCAGAGCATCCAAAAGCAGAAGTTTAACTCCCAACCTCCTGCTTCAACTGTGACATCTTCTTTTTTAACTATTCCAAAATTCTATTAGTTATAAAAAACAAATTCATAAGGTATTGTCAGCTGTGAAGAGCACAGCTCAATATCAGCATTTGACTGAAAGCAACTTAATTACACCTTAATTACAAAGTATGAATAAAGTTCAATGAGATTTTACAGATCTTGTCCATGTGCCAAGCACTTTATTCAGTGTCTCAAAATGTCCAGGAGAATGCTTTTGGGAAGACAGAGCAAAAGCCAGCTTTTACAAACTACACTTCTGAGAAATAAATGGTGTAACTTGCTGCTCCTCTTCTGAAACCACTATTGCAGGCCACTGAGACAGGATAATGGATTCAATGAACCACAGATCTGGTTTACTATGCCTATTCCTGTGTGATTTATTGTAGTATTTAAGTTTAGAAGAACCTTTTGTCCATGAACACCAACCTCAGCTGTACTGCAGTTACTTGAAGGTCAGAGGAGATTTCATCCAGAAGACTCTACCACTCCCTAATAGTCTGCAGAGAAATGTGTAAGTAGTAGCTAAGTCATCTTACCCACTATAGATTTTATATGCTTCATTCTTGAAAAAAATGACAGCTCTTCTACTTAGTGAAACAACTGCACTAGAAAATCCTCAGTTTTTTAATCAAAAAAATCTGAAACTTGTTAAAGTAGATAAATATCCGTAGTCCTCTAAAGGGCTATGAATCAGTTTATTTGCCCAGTCTTATGTCCAATATACCCAATTGTTCCATACTTTTACAATTGTAAACTTTGTCTTTTATTCTTTGTGTTCTGTCTTACAATGAAAATCATGCTAGTAGCTTCTCTTACATACATCACAATGTCTTTTAAGCAAACTCTGAAGCTGATAATGGTAATTTTCAGACTTGGAGGAAGGTTAAGATAAAACTTTCTCACTAATGAGATTCAATACATGCCTGTGGAAAAAAATCAAACCAACCAAGAAAAATTAAAAAAAGTTATAGAATCATAGAATCATCTGGGCCGGAAGGGACCTTCAAAGGTCATCTAGTCTGACCCCCCCCGCAGTCAGAGGGGACACCCCCAACTAGACCAGGTTGCCCAGAGCCTCGTTGAGCCTTACCTTGAATGTCTCCAGGGAAGGGGCCTCAACCACCTCCCTGGGCAACCTATTCCAGTGCTCCACCACCCTCATGGTAAAGAACTTATTCCTGATGTCTAATCTAAATCTGCTTTTTTCCAGTTTAAAGCCATTACCCCTTGTTCTGTCATTGCTGGCCTTTGTAAACAGACTGTCTCCAGCCTTCCTGTAGGCCCCCTTCAGGTACTGGAGGTTGCTATTAGGTCTCCATGGAGCCTCCACTTCTCCAGGCTGAACAACCCCAGCTCCCTCAGCCTGTCCTCGTAGCAGACGTGCTCCAACCCCCTGATCATTTTCGTGGCCCTCCTCTGGACCCTCTCTATCAGGTCCATGTCCTTCTTATATTGAGGGCTCCAGACCTGCACACAGTACTCCAGGTGAGGTCTCACCAGTGCAAAGTGGCAGAATCACTTCTCTGGATCTGCTGGCAACACATCTCTTGATGCAGCCCAGGATGCTATTGGCCTTCTGGGTTGCAAGTGTACACTGCCTGCTCATGTCCAGCTTTTCATCCATCAGCACCCCCAAGTCCCTTTCCTCAGGGCTGCTTTCTAATACCTCATCCCCTAGTCTGTATTGATAGCAAGGATTGTTCCAGCCCAGGTGCATAACTCTGCACCTGCTCTTGTTGAACCTCATGAGGTTTACTTGAGCCCACCTCTCCAGCCTGTCCAGGTCCCTCTGGATGACATCTCGTCCCTCTGGTGTATTGACAACACCACACAGCTTGGTGTCGTCTGCAAACTTGCTGATGGTGGACTCCATCCCTCTGTCTATATCGTTGATAAAAAAGTTGAACAGTACCGGTCCCAGCACAGACCCTTGAGGGACACCACTTGTCACTGCTCTCCATCTGGACTTAAAGCCATTGAGTACTACCCTCTGGGTGTGACCATCCAGCCAATTCCTTATCCACTGAACTGTCCACCCATCAAATCCGTATCTCTCCAGTTTGGCGAGCAGGATGTCATGGGGGACCATGTCAAAGGCCTTACGGAAGTCCAGATAGATCACATCCATAGGTCGTCCCTTACCTAGTGACATAGTCACTCCATTAGTCAGGCAGGACCTGCCCCTAGTAAAGTCATGTTGGCTGTCCTGAATCATCCCCCTGTCCTCCATGTGCCCAAGCATGGTATCCAGAAGGATATGCTCCAGATCTTCCCAGGCACAGAAGTGAGGCTGACAAATACTTTGCTTTAGTTTTGCAAATCTACTATCAAATCTAGCTGCGACCAAAAATGAAAGAAGCAACTCAAAGAATTCTGTTTCAATTCACGTTTTTTCAATCACTACTAAGACATGAAAAATTGGGAGGTATGGGGGGTGGAATTGTTTGTGTTAAAAATCTTGCCTTTTTTGCAGATGCGATTCAACATTAGTGAAATGAATGTGGAGAAGTACTTTACATTTTGAACAAAAATTCAAGGCTAAGTTTTATCCATTTATAGATTTACTTGAACAATAGATAATAATGTTCATCTCTGGCACTGGTATGCGATGGATTAATTGTTTTTAATAAATGGTAGAAAATTTGTGAAAATTTATGCAATCCAGTAATGCTCAAAACCAAAATGCATACTGCTGCTAATAGATTGACTTTATCATCACATTTTCAGTAGTTCAAAGTATCATTCATAAGTGGTTTTTGTCACTGTAAGCATCTGAGGATAGTAAGGAGTTAAATATAATCCTATTAATAATTGCATGTAATTCTGATCTCTTGCTGAAATTAAACAGCACCTTCCATCATTAATAAATCTAGTCTCTAACATACTTATTCAGTATGGGCTTCTTTGAGGCAAATGTATATATAAAAAAAGTCTGATCCTTTATCATGTGATAGCTTTGAGCTCGAACACTAATCAGGTATTTTTGCATCTGCTAAACGGTAGACATAGTTATTTAAGAATAGTGCTATGGAATGATAAGATAAATTTTAAATACAGCTTCACATAGTGAGCTGTCTTCAGAAATAGGTATAATTCATCAAAACATATTAAAAGAGACGATAGTGACATTTTGTAGAAATGTTTCTGCCACTTAAGAACCTGGAATTTTTATTAAAGATATAATGTGCCTCTTCATCATGCTGTCATTATGGACTGAAATCTGCTTTAAGAACAGAAATATGATGAACTATCCTATTTTCTTTAGTGCCTACAGGATTTGAAAACTTAACTGCATAAGATTGAAAAAATAACTGTAAACCTGGCATAAATGTATTCTAAAGTATGGATTATCTGGTTTATTTCTCTAGAACATGAAGTGGGTTTGTAGTTAAAACTGTCTTATTTGACAATCTTCTCACTGAAATGAATAGAAAATCTCTCTAAATATATATAGGAGTAATTGGGTTTTCTCTGGACAGTTGTGTTAGTTTCCATTATATTATGCTGATTTCTTCACTAGTAGAGAGCAGGTCTGTTAAAGGGTAGGTATGAATGGAATGAGAGGCTAAGTTTACATAGATGTAGGCAAAAAAATAGTTTGCTTGTAATAAACCAGATTTCCAAATACTCTATTCCACTGATTATTATGTAAGGATAGGGACCAAAACTATCTACTGGTGGTGTTAAAAGAGGATCTGACCATTTTCTGGATTTATTCTTTACTTTACTGCTGATATATAAAGTTTCAGAACAAGTAGTAAAAAAAGTACATGTGATTTTGTGTCAAATCAGTGCATAGTTCTGCTGAAAATTCCAAGGAAATACAAAGCAAATTCGAGACTAAAAAAAAAGTTGCTTTGAAAGAGCTTACCAAAATTTGCATACCAAAATTTGCCAAAATGTAGTTGACACTGAGTTGACACTCACGTCATATCATGTTTGCACCAAATACAAAGGTGGTAGGGCATGGGTGTTCAGGTCCTGTTCCTTACAGCCATACTCAGTGTTTCTTTTTGCTTGTTTTTTTTTTTATACTAAAAGAATTTAAAATAGCCCATCAAAAAGGATACATGTCTAAAAATTCCTATGTATAAAAATATCTTCAAAACACTTCAAACTCATGTTTTTCCTCCTTATGATGGGATATAGTTTGTAACTTTTATTCATCAACTTCTTTTATATTTCCTTTCTGAATTTGCCCTCAGTTGATACAATTGATTCAAGCAGTCACCTCTTGGACTAATGCAATAAAACCAATCAGTTTGTAGTAGCGTTTAGATATAAATGTTAGTTTCTTTAATCTGTATTTCTTTCCCTAAAATATTTTTTTAAAATTCTTATAGATTAACTGCACATTGTCAAAAGCAATTAAGCTATAACAAATAGAACATCAAAATACTACTTTCTCTGGAAGTAATTTGATATTGACTTTGTCTACACACCTTTGCTGGGTAAAAAAATCTTGCTTCCCCTACTTTAATCAGTATCCATAACAAAAATCACATGAAAATGTTGGGAATTTATACAGGCAGACTGGACAGTAATTTTCTAATTTTCAGTAATTTTTTCTCAGATTATGAAATATAATTAGAAATTATAGTTCTTTCTCAAGGAATACATTAATTTTAAGCAAAATGAATGTTTATTCACCATTTCAGAAACAGATTAATTTTAATTAGAAAAAAAAAATCTTATAAATGTTTTTTATTTGCAATATTTGCCGATTACACTTTTTACTGTAAATAATGGTTACCTGGATTCTCAGGTAACTCTTTGCTGTATTATAAACAAAGGTTTCAAAAGTAGGATGAATATAAGACATTTCTTCACACACTCTCTTCCTCCCAGTGCTGTCATACACTTTTCTTTATATTTTATACATCAGAGAAGCCCCTATTAAGGTCATCAGGAAATGCTAAATTCTGTGTAACTTTTGAAAACAAAGAGCCTGGGGATTTCTCAGTCATACAAGGGAGGACATGGAAGTGTTTGGTCAAACTGGACAGCGTTAAATTCCTGGGTTTTACAGGAAAAAGTGTTTTTTTCAAACTGCATGAAAATCTGTACCTGAATTAGAGGGTTTTATATTTCATGCAGTCAATGTGTGTGCATGTACCCATGTATTTGAACAACAAAGGAGCCACGAACACATGGAATCATATTGTACTCAGGTGTGAATAATGTTCTCTCTGCATTGTGAGTTAACCTTTTGTTTTACAGAATTATTCTTAAGTAAAAGTCTCCAGCACTGGAACAGGAAGCAAATTCCAGGAAACAAAGTAGGAGAACAAGTATGTTGCATCCCAAGTTCTGTGTTACCTCCATTTGACAGTGAGAAATAGAGACTACTTCAATAAGGAAATACTCAGACAGAACATGGGGAACAGATATTCCATCCTTTTTAACTACCCCAGCACAACTGAAGTTAATTAATTGCAGCAGTTGACATAACCTGAAGTTTTGGTCTTAAGCAGTGTTAACTGACATTAAAGTGGGACCTAGCTAATTGATATGCATTTCACTTCCAGGAATCAGAGAATGATATGGGTTTGGAAGGTAGCTCTGGAGATCATCCAGTCCAACCCCCCTGCCAGACCAGGTTCACCTAGAGCAGGTTCGACAGGAACACATCCAGGCAGGTTTGAATATATCCAGAGATGGACACTCCACAACCTCTCTGGCCAACCTGTTCCAGTGGGTGCTCTGTCACCCTCAAAGTAAGGAAGTTTTTCCTCATGTTGAGATGGAATTTCTTGGATTCCAGTTTCTGTCTGTTGTCCCTTTTCCTGTCACCAGTCACACTGAGAAGAGCCTGACCCCATCCTCTTGACAACCACCCTTTAAGTATTTATAAGCATTCATAAGATCCTCCCTCAGTCTTCTCCGAACAAAAAAGACCCAAGTCCCTCAGCTTTTCCTCATAAGAGAGGTGCTCTGTTCCCTTGATCATCTTTGTAGACCTCCACTGGACTCTTACCAGTAGTTTCCTGTCCTTCTTGAACTGGGGACGCCAGAACTGGACACAGTACTCTAGACGCAGCCTCAGCAGGGCAGAGTGGAGGGGGAGGACAAACTCCCTTGACCTGCTTGCCACACTCTTCTTGATGCAACCCAGGATTCCATTCCCCTTCTTGGCCACAAGGGCACATTGCTGGTTCATGGCCAACTTGTTGTCCACCAAGACTCTCAGGTCCCTCTCTGCAGGTCTGCTCTCCAGCAGGTCAGCCCCTAGCCTATACTGGTGGATGGGGTTATTCCTCCCTAGGTGCGGGACCCCACACTTGCCCTTGTTGAACTTCATTAGGTTCCTCACCGCCCAACTCTCCAGCCTGCCCAGGTCCCGCTGTGTGGTGGCACTACTTTCTGGTGTGTCAGCCACACCTCCCAGTTTTGTGTCATCAGCAAACTTGCTGAGGGTACGCTCTCTCCCCTCATCCAGGTCGTTGATGAATACATTGAACAAGACTGGACCCAGTACTGACTCCTGGGGAACATCGCTAGTTACAGGTCTGAAACTAGACTCTACTTCGCTGATCACAACCCTCCGAGCTCTGCCATTCAGCCAGTTCTCAATCCACTCATCTAACTCACACTTCCTAAGCTTACCTGTGAGGATGCCATGAGAGATGGTGTTGTAAGCCTTGCTGAAGTCAAGGTAGACAAAATCCACTGCCCTCCCTTCCTCCACCCAGCCAGTCATGACATCATAGAAGGCTATCAGATTGGTGAAGCATGATTTGCCCTTGGTGAATCCATGTTGACCACTTCAGATAACCTTCTATTCCTCTATGTGCTTAGAGATGACATCCAGAATGAGCCATTCCATCGTCTTTCCAGGGATGGAGGTGAAACTGACCAGCCCGTAGTTTTCCAGGTCTTCCTTCTTGCCCTTTTTGAAGACTGGCGTGACATTGGTTTTCCTCCAGTCCTCAGGCACCTCGCCTGTTCTCCAGGACCTTTCAAAGATGATGGAAAGTCGCCCAGCAATGACTTCTGTCAGCTCCCTCAGCACTCGTGGGGGCATCCCATCAGGACACATGGACTTGCGGATATCCAGTTTACTTAACTGATCTCTAACTTGGTCTTCCTCATCCAAGGGGAAGTCTTCCTTCGTCCAGGCATTCTCCGGTACCTCCAAGGTCTGGGACTCTTGAGGGCTGGCCTGAGCAGTAAAGCCTGAAGCAAAGACGGCATTCAGCAACTCCGCCTTCTGTGTATCCTCTGTCACCATGACACCTGTCTCGTTCAACACCGGGCCCACATTTTCTCTAGTTCTCCTTTTGCTTCCGATATACTTGAAGAAACCATTCCTGTTGACCTTGGTGTCTCTTGCCAGGTTTAATTCCAAGGAGGCCTTGGCTTTCCTCGTTTCATCCCTGCATACTCTGGTGACATTCTTGTAACCTTCCCAAGTGGTCAGTCTCTTCTTCCATGTACTGTAAACTTCCTTCTTCCACTTGAGCTTTTTGAGAAGCTCCCTGCTCAACCACACAGGTTTCCTGCTTCCCTTGCCTGATTTCTTGCTCTTAGGGATGCGCCGATTCTGAGCTTGGAGAAAGCGGTATTTGAGTATCAACCAGCTCTCTTGAACCCCCCTACTTTCCAGAGCCCTAGCCCATGGGATTTCTCCAAGCAGTTTCTTGAAGACGTCAAGGTTACCCCTCCTGAAGTCCAAGGTTTCAATCCTGTTTGTTGTTTTGCTCATACTACCCATGATCCTGAACTCTATCTTTTCATGATCACTACAGCCGTGGCTGCCCCAAGCCTTAATGCCTTCCACCAATCCCTCTTTGTTTGTCAGAACCAGGTCCAGTAGTACACTGCTCCTTGTTGGCTCCTCCACCACATACGTTGAAAAGTTATCATCAAAACGCTGGAGAAACCTCCTGGACTGTAGATGCCTGGCTGTGTAGCCTTCCCAGCAGATTACAGGTTGATTGAAGTCCCCCATGAGAACCAAGGCCTGCGATTGCCAGGCTACATTCAGCTGTCTGTAGAAGGCCTCATCAGCTTCCCCATCCTGATCTGGTGGCCTGTAATAGACAGTTACAACAGTGTCTCTCATAGTGGCCTGCCCGTTAATTGTTACCCACAAGCTCTTAACTCTCTCTTCAGCTGACCCCAGAGAGAGCTCGATACATTCCAGTTGCTCTCTCACATAAAGAGCAACATAAAGAGCAACTCTACCACCTTGCCTTGTTGTCCTGACTTTCCAAAAAAGAACATAGCCATCCATGTCAGCATTCCAGCCATGTGAGCTATCACACCATGTCTCAGTAATTGCAATGAGATTGCGGCCCTGTGACCGCACACAGATCTCCAGTTCTTCCTTTTATTCCTTCCTTTCTTACTCCCCATGTTGCATGCATTGGTGTATAAGCATTTCATACTAGCTCACTGCCTGACAAGTGCTGAACTACTACACCCAGGCACCTCTCTAGCAAGGCCTGTTATATCCCCATCCCCCTTCAAATCTAGTTTAAAGCTCTCTCAATGAGCCCTAATAACTCTTGTCCTAGAACCCTTTTCCCGCTGCAAGATAAGCTGTTCCCATCCATTACCAGCAGGCCTGGTTTCTTGTAAATCAAGCCGTGATCAAAGAACCCAAAGTTTTGCTGGTAGCACCAGGCTCAGAGCCAGGCATTGATTTGCTGGCTCTGTCTATTTACCCTCTCGTTATTCGTCCCTACTTGGGCCAGGGCCCCTACTTGGGGAGTTGGGGGGTGAGGAGGAGGGGAGGGGGAAGGTAAAGGATGTCTCTATTTTACTATGCTTACTTCCCCTTTTTTGTTATTGTCATTTTGAAGTTGAGGCGAGGGGAGAAATTGTTTGTTTGTTTACCTTCTATCAATCTACATCAGAATTAAACAGATTCAGTGTCTTACTATTTTCATTTATGAAGGCCAGCAGAACCCTTATCCCTCTGGTAAATTTGAATCGTAAAGGAAAAACTTTCCAACAGGTTTTTCATGAATTAAAAGCATGTTCATGTTTTTTTCCCCTCTTCTCTTGCTAATCTATGTAAAATGTCATTTTTCCTTAGCTTATATGTGATTTTATAATTTTAATTTATTACTAGGCATTTCCTTTTTCTTTAGGACCTTTCCCACTACCTCCTTCCACATCAGTCCACTGAAATTTGTTTGGAATGAAGGCAAATACTGATGACAAAATCTCATTGTGTTTCTAGCTCTGACATACAAGAAAATTAACACTTTGGTGCTTCAGGTTCTGTTCTTACCTATTGCTTGTTTTGTCTTTTGAGAACTGAAAAATGTACAGATTGCTTTTCAAATGAGATTCCAATCTATTTTGGAGTCAAAAACCAGGCTGCTTCTACCAATGCAGAATTTTTCTGACTACCAGATTGAACGTGTAAATAAAACATTTGCTATTTATCCAGCTGTGTGTTAGACCATTCTTATGTATGCACTATACACACTACTCAGTTTGAGTCAGCTTACCTTGTTCCCATGGCTGGCATGTAAAATATTCTGTGAAGGAAAATTGTCTTTACAAATCTTTTGTCAGTATTGACATAACATTAAAGATTATCAGAGGAACTTTCATTGAATATATTACAGAAAACAAATGCAAAAAAAAAAAAAAAATACAGTTTCAGGACTTAACTTGTAAAGCTCTTAGGAAGGAGAAAACAGTTCCTTAGTAATGACAATAAAAGGTAATAAACCTAGAAACCTGCCATGGTGCCAGGGCCTGGGAATGGGGGGGCTCCTCAGAAGGGAGGGTGGCAGGGTAGTACCTGGCCAGTCAAGGTCCATCCCATTGCCCCCAGCCAGGAATTAGGGCAAAATGGGGGGAAGCCAGCTGTCCAGGTCATTGGGAACCTCCCTGGAGACTAGGATAGGCCAACGCCAATGGAGCTCAAGACTGACATTTTATGGCATCACTGTGGCAGGTGCTTATGGCCTCACAGGTGCTAGGAATTTACAATACCCTCTTTAAAAATAAGTAAATAAATACATAAAATATAATTATTTTAAAAGTGCTGTGTCAAGGCTCAACAGCTGAAAAGGCTTGCTCTTTGTGTGACCATATAGTAGCAATCCATAAAGGATTTAAGTTACAAACTGACCCAATTTGAGGTTTCAAGTTGCCTCACATATGAATCTTATAAATGATAAGTCCACTCCCAGTGGATCAATGGCCACTCCAGATGTGATCTAGAAGAACGAGCCACCTAAATCAAGCTGGTGGAGAAAACACCATCTAAAAACCATCTGAGAACCTCACTTATAGCTTAGCTACGTAAATGCTCTGACCACTTGACATAATCCTGAAAATAAATACCTATACCTTTTTTTTTCAGACAAAACCCCCTAAGATATCTGGACAAAATCTTTACTGCAATAGTCAACATAGATGATATAGCACTTAACTCTTGGTTAAGACAATTGTCTACCTCTACAAGTTATAGTTATCCAGTTTATAGTAAAAATTTATCCATTCATATCTGGTGAGTCAATGTCTCTGGAAATGTTAAAGTTGAAAAGGATGAAAAAGATTTGATGCATTTCCAATTGGTGCCACTGAACACAAAGTTAGAATATTCAGTTGTCGCACTGGCAACCATCAGAATGAGTGTAAAATCAGCTAAGTCGATTAGAAGCCCGGTGAGGGGCCCTCCCACAGTGAACATGTAGAATATTTTAATAAATTATTGCACACTTACCTGATCAGAGACATGCTTCAATTTTTTTTTTTTTAAATTGTGCTATTATTTGCAAAAAATTCTGAGATCCTTTAAGGCAAGCATAATATATATATATATAGGAGTTAGCATTACTTTATTGGTTAAGGCACTCAGATGGGCACAGAAGCCTACTTCTAACACACTTGAACTACCAGATGTCTTAGATAAAAGGGAGACACAATTATTTCCTCATCCAGCCATTTAAAATTGTACTGGAGAACTGTATAATGTTTGAATGACATTTGGTTGTTCACATTTGTTAGATGTACTGTAACAATGTTATCAGCTTCAGAACACTGTGGGACTTAGAAATCTTGGATAGGTTTCAGTTCATTTTAGGCATGAGTTTCTTACCTGTCAGACAATTGGGATAGTGTTGAACAGAAGTACCATTCTAATGCATGGGAAATTTTACTTTCAAATACTGCCCAGAAAAGGGGTAAAATAGATATAGGGAAGGTTTCATGAGTGTTTCAGGATTATACTTAAATACGTAATTTTTTTGTAAGCCAGATGTCTCTCTACTTTCCCTAAACATCACCAGGGTAAAAATACTGCGGATTTTTCAGAAGATTTTGGCAAGATCAATTAGCTTTGGATTGACTTTGATTAAGATTTAATATTGGCTAACTACTTTCTTGGATACCTCTATCTTTGCAGTTCACCTTCTAATGCATGATGCTGCTCAGGTGTGGAGTGTACGTTCTTTAAAAATACAGTTACACATTTCAAAATAAGAAACTTGGTCCTCCATATAAGTGCTTTTCAAAAAATTCCATTGAATCAAGTTACTCAAATCTTTTTAGGTTCAAAATTTGCATGATTGAACTCTGTTTGGAATGAGGTCAAATATTCTTTTAAGAGGAAAAGGTCTAAACCCGGTTCATCCTGTTTTACTAAGACTCTTGAGAAAATTGTTGTGAGTTAGGATAAAACATAACCTTACTGTTTCTGATAGAATGATTGTAGCTCTAATAATTTTTAAAGCAGAAGTAAATTTGAGAGATTTTTTAAAATGCAATTTCAAAGTTTTGTCCACTAAAGAAAAAAAAAGAAGAGAAAACAGAGTTAAACAGAAGCTTATATTCCTTCCTTAAAAGCAGCTTAACTCTCCAAAGTCTCACGAGTTCCTTGGTTAATTTGAAAACATAAGACATAGACTTGGAAATAGCTTGGGAACTTTTCAAGCTACATAATGGGCTTGAAGTGTACATTGAATCCATTTCCTTAGTTATTTGATATTTCAGTATCTTTGCTTTGATTTATTTTAATTCCTATCTATATTTTATTTTGTCATTTTTGACACACTAAATCTTAGAGATCTGCCAAGTATAAATTTGATTGACCTAAATTCTCATTTCTTGGGTCATTTGCTGTTTCTGCATAACCTTGAAAACTAAAATATAGGATGAAATAGAATAATCAAAGCATTATTAAAAATACTCCTGAGAATTTCATGTCTTTAATTTACAGACTGCAAGTGTTGCTGTGGGAAGGCATTTGAAACATTTGATGCTTGTTAGTTTGCATAACAGAACAGAGAAATGACTGTATAGGCAAAGCAAAAGGTAGGACTCTACAGTACTTTGTATTTAATTGAATTTAAGAAGGAGTTAAATTTTCTGCAGTATAGAGTTTTGAGTCCAAAAAAAAAAAAAAAGAAAGAAAGAAAACTAGCTAGACTCTTCAGCAATCTGCTTCTTTTATAAAGATGTCCTAGCAATAAGAAGCAGGCGTATTAATGTTTCAAGAATTTTAGAACATCATAAACACCTAAAACCTGTCAAAAACATAATAAAGACCTTGTGTGTACATTAAAGAGCATCCCAATATTCTTGTTCTTGCAGCCTTGCTTTTGTGCTTGGCTCCACTAGTAGCTCTACAGATTTTTAAACTAATCTAGAGTTTGAATATATAAGTGATTAAAAAAATTAAAAGGATGTGGTTGGCTTTCTGGGCTGCCAGTGCACATTGCCGACTCACGTTGAGCTTCTTACCCAGCAACACCCCCAAGTCCTTCTCCTCAGGGCTGCTCTCAATCCAAATGACGAGTCTCAGCTTTACAGGTGATATTTCTGATTCTGGTACAGGAATTCCTCATTGTTTTCTGGTCTTTGTTGTTACTATACACAAAGTAAGCTACTTCCAAGAGATCAAACAATATCCAGTTAAAGAATAATATGGAGAACTCAAATACTGAATACTACATATAGGCTTAATTTACTTTGTAACTTCTATTGAAATTCAGTGTTCATAAATTAAGCACTCAAGTAGGATTTAAGGGAAAGTATTTTTCTCCTATACAGATATAACCTTTTTTTTTAGGAAAAAAAATCTACTTTTTTTGAAAGCCTAATATGCAGAAGTTTTTCATTGCTAAACTGTTATACTTTCTTCCAACTCAAATCAAAGCTTGCGTGACTTGTGAGAGGAAGTCCAACCGGAATAAAAGGCTCTCAGACTTGATTTTCTATAAACCATCAAGCATCTAAGAGGCAAGAGTAATTG
Source organism: Numenius arquata (assembly GCF_964106895.1). Taxonomy (NCBI): domain Eukaryota; kingdom Metazoa; phylum Chordata; class Aves; order Charadriiformes; family Scolopacidae; genus Numenius; species Numenius arquata. Next base: position 33,735,408 of record NC_133616.1, on the reverse strand, counting down.
GTATGTTCTTAAAAGTAAAATGACAGGGCAGGTGATAAACAGGCTGATTCAACATCTCATTAATATTTTGTACATTGTCAGAATACTGACATATTTTTAAAGAAGTCCCTCAGTCACCTTCAGCAGCACATTCTATACTCCCTCATTTTGTGCAACACAGTTTAAATCGTGATCCTCATGGCAGTCATGGGCCAAGACTCCATTTTTCACAAAAACTACATTAATATTGCCATTATTGCTCTTCTATGGACCTAAAATTTTATGTTTGTCTTGCAGGTTCCAGAGATAATCAGTGGACTTTTATGTTTATGGAGCACTGGCTTGGTTTTTTAAGATACTCTTCCCTGAAGAGATATGAAAAAATGTGTCTGTGGTGGTAAGTACTGTAGTAAATGGGAAGTAGAAGTTATGTTGAAATTAAAAGATTTTATTTCCAAATTAAATTATTGATGAAATATTTTCTTGAAAGTACTGGACCCATATCTTGAAATGGTAAAAGATGAAAAATCATCTATTCTTAGAGTTAACTCTCTCAGGCTTTTCTGCAGGGGTTTGGTTAGCAGAGAAAGTGGAAGGAAATCCACATTATGGGATTACTCAAGGTTACTCAAAACACCAAAGAGCACAATAAGTTTGTTAAGACCTATTTTTGCTTCTTATAAAAAGAAAAGGCATTTAAAGATATATAATGTAGTGTCAATTGAAATAATGCTAAATAACCAGAGGACCTATGTTTTCAAGCTGTATACATAGTGTTGAAGATATAGGTAACACTGATGAATTGTCAGGACTTATATTAAAACTTAACAATAACGAAACCCGGCAAAAAAAACAATGTGAGATTTTTCCAAATAAGGTCAAGTAAAGTGTAGTAGTGAGCCTAAGTGCAGAATCAGTTATTGCTCAGGTGCCATTTCTCACTCATTCTGTTTTCACCCAGCACTGTGGAGCTGACTGCTATAGGCCCTGTATGCTCCGTGTCTGTGATAACACCACGACTGATACTGTAACAGCATTGTTGAAATTGCTTTCCTGTTTATTGCTATAGTTTACTTTTGATCCCTAATGAAAGAGGCACATTTAGTGTTCTCGGGTTAGAGATGTTAATCTGAAGCACTCTGCTTTAATTGCACAGACACGAGCAGTTACTGTTCTGAAAGTTAAAAGTAAAATGACTCTCCTCAACAAGGCCAAATGCTTTGTGGGAAAGTTTTTCATAAATAAATGAAGTATAAACAATTGTAATAGTAATAAATGGGAATTAGGGGACATGGCTTACAAACAAAGCAATATGTTTTGCAGAGCTAGGGAAACCTGAAGAAAGGTTATGGAATAAGATGGCAAAATGTTTTCTTTTTCACCTGTAGGTTTTTATTTTTTTAGTGTCTCTTGTTTTCGATGTCTCCTCTCAAAGTACATTTTCGTTAGCAGAATTTTGAGTTTATTTGAAATCACTTTTCATTGTATCAATAAGTAGAAAAGTCATCTATATATTTTCAATACTCTTTCATATTAGTAAATAACCTACCTTGATTGGTTGGTCCTTTTATATCTTTGACTCCTAATGGAGACAGAATAATTTAAAAAGATAGAATTTAAAAAATTGAATTCAGTCATCAGAGTTCGCTTCAGATATTTTTTAAAATGGCAATAATAGACCACTCACATGGGGTATAGTAAATGCTAAAAAAGAATCTCCTCATTTTTTGTAAAATTACTTTAAATGTTCAGGATGTACATTTTGCAAAAAGGGTTTTATGAAGTGTTACATACATGTTTTCTGAGTTCTACATCCTTCTTTGAAGAAGTAGGAGTAATAAAATTTTTTTTTTTTAAAAAAGAAACAGAGGTATTCTTTGAGGTATTTTAATAGTATTAAAATAAAACTTATGATACCAAATAAAAGAATATATTTGATAAATACCTTGAAACATTTAAATGAAAGGAAAAATCCTATTCTGATAGCAACTGAGAATAATTTATCCAGTCATAGATATAGAAGCAGCATCTGTCTCCCTAAAACAAGGAAATTATCACGCTCAATTACACACAGTTTGTCTTTATTTATGTACTTCTATGACAACAGATGCATGCAAATACCTTTAAAAATGGTAAAAATTATATTGATGTGTTTTATGTAGTAAAATAAGGTTGTGGGGTATCATGGGTTTTTGTTTGTTTATTTGTTTTTGTTGTTTTTTTTTCATTGTGAGCCCAGAAAAGGAATTAATTTATTTTTTTTAAACATAGAGTTGAGATTCTTTTAAATTTTGGTAGGTGTTTTTATTCTGGTGTAGTAAGTTTATATATGCATGCTCTACTTCGTTCATTATTGTCTCCTAGCCTTTTATCTGAGAATACCTTCATTTCTGTCAACTTTTGAGCCAAATAATTGGCCAAATGGTTTACAAATGGTGGTTGGTCATTCTGAGCATACATACAGGTTCGGAGCACACATACAACTGTCAATAAAATTATTCCTGGGATTATGTTTTGTGTGACATTTAGGGATAAGACATCGGTATTTAATGTTACACATAAAACCTTGCCATGGGTAAAAGGGAACTGTACACATAGAACCAAGACTATGCTGTTAGTCCCATTATTGTTTCAACAGCGCAATACTATCCAAAACTATCTCAGTAAAACCGAAAAATCACAGAATCATAGAATAGTTTGGGTTGGAAGGGACCTTAAAAGGTCATCTAGGCCAACCTCCCCTGTAATAAGCAGGGTCACCTTCAACTAGATCAGGTTGTTCAGGGTCCTGGTCAATCTGACCTTGAATATTTCCAGTGATGAGGTATCTGCAATCTCCCAGGGAAACGTGTGCCAGTGTTTCAGCACCCGCATTCTACAAAATTCTTTCCTTACATCTAGCCTAAATCTTTCCTCTTTAGTTTAAAGCCATTACGCCTTGTCCTATCACAACAGGCCCTGCTAAAATGTTTGTCCCCACCTCTTTCCTGTAGGCCCCCTTTAACTACTGAAAGGCCTCAATAAGGTCTCCCTGGAGCCTTCTCTTCTCCAAGCTGAATAACCCCAACTCTCTCAGCCTTTCCGCATAGGCGAGATGTTCCAGCACTTTGATGATTTTTTGACCCTCCTGTCATTACCTCATTAGTAACACAGCTAACATCATCATACAGAACCCTCATACTTTCTACACCTTGACTCTGGTGTTTGGCTCACTTTTCCAACAACTCTCCAAGTCCTAAGGCTAACAGTTCAGATTTCCTGTAGAAGGACAGGGAAGGAGTGCTAGGGTGACAACAAGTTCCATCCTCTTGAGATCTTCACTTGGAGAACCAAAATGGACTGAAATTTTTTTCTTTGCACTTCCATGTCACAGCCTGCTTCCTTCTCATTGCTTCCCAGCTGAAGCCTGGAAGGTGTACGATCACCTTTTCCGACATTTGGTGATAAAAGGGGAGTTCCTGGTCACACTGAGCCTCCTTGGGAGACTCAAGTCTGGTCCAGTTACAGCACTTAGAGAGCTGCATTTCTAACATGTTTGGCAACGGTCACCAGATGCTTGTTAAGGCAAACTAAAACAAGACAGGGGTCAAGGGCAGCCCAGCCAGGTCCTGAGACCCTGCACTGCCAGGCCGGTACAAAACCTAAGGCTACTAGAGACATATATCATCATTAAAATGATCATAAATTATCATTAGCTGATTGCTCTTTGACCCCATTGCAAACACTGAGGTGATCTCATAGCTGCCATGTGGTCCGGGAAGTGCAGGAGTAAGCTGAGGCAGAATGAACTATGAGTTCTGAAAGGGGTTTGTCAGAAGTTTTCACTAGGGCTCTCATTTGTGTTTTATCTTGTAAGCCTAAAATTCTGTTTGTAAATGTAATACAGATACTTTCCCTTCTTTCCTTTTACTACAGGAAATAGTTCATGTTTGGCACTGAATGAAAATATAAAGCCAATTAAGAAAGAAACTTAATGGTTTCCTCCTGGTCTAAAACTTCATTGCAAGACTACTCGTGCAGTGAACATTTTGATGCCAGTAAAGACAAAAGGCTGATCCGGTGTGCTTCCTTATTTGTTTACTACTATTTACTACTTATCCATTACAAAAGTGGTTGGATATTTTCTGATATATTTCTATAAATTAAAAGGGGTTTGTTTTTTTTCTCTTGTTCAACCCTCTGGAACTAAAAATCACCTGAAGCCTGTAAATACCTAGAAAGCTTCCTCCCTCCTCCAGGATGTTCTTGTATTCTGCTGCCAGGACAGAAAATATGAGGCTAATATAGCTATCAATAGTTTCTAACAAAGGATATTCAAGGAACAGACTTCCAAAGGGCAGATAAAAACTAGACCACAGTAATAATCATAGCACTTAAGGCCTGTTCAATTTTTTATTACTGCTTTTACTTTGTACCCGCTGTGTTCTTACTGTGCTGTTTTGAGAACACATTAGCTCCAAGCGTGGGTACAAACCACAGTCGGGTTAACAACACATTCCAGTTATCAGCAATCATCAATGCTCAGCAGAGAGTGTTAATAATCTACAGTTACCCAGAAGGAGTAACAGATGAAAACCTGTGATGGAAATCCACAGACTCTCTGTTATGTATGCTTAATGGAAATTATTGGTCTCCAATTTTAACTGTCTGTGCATATGTTTTCCCTCTGATCTACAAAATGAATAGCATTTTGAGGATTGCTTCTCATTTGTGTAAGTTTAGTCTCTAATTTTTCTACCCAACCCACCTGCGGGTCATTGCCACTCTCAAGAAGTGATGTATATTCTGTAGTTGTTCTTACAAGCTGTTGTGACTCAGACGCATCACCTAATTAACTGCTACAAATTAGCTAGTTCTACTATCAGCAAGAGTCAAGGTGCAGCAGCAGCAGCAGTTTTGTAGAAACCAAATTGCTCCCTTGAGAGTCAAATGGGGTTTCTTTTTCTTTTTCTGCCTCTGTGATTGCAAAGCAAAGACCTAGAGGACAGCAGATAAGTGTGACGAAACGGGAAAAGGGACTTCACTGAGAGGTTCAAATTAACAATTTATTTGGACTTCACTCACAGGTCCAATACGTCACTATTGCGAGTTCTATGTGTACAATGGCGATTACACTATTGCAATTTAAAATCAGTTCACGGAATACACTATTGCAACCTACAAGTGATCCCGAAAAGTAACAACCCAAACCACAAGCGCGCTAGATATTAATACCTTAAAAGAGTGCACAAATCACGATCTTAATAGCATGCCATATACCATACGTATGTTTCTTTATCACTTACCCCTTCTCTCAGGTAAGGTCGCTCAATCCCTGGGAAGTTACCCTGTACAGCGTCCTGGACAAGGGGGGGGACGAATCTCCTACAGGCCAGCTGTATCGTTGGAAGATTACCCCCATTTTCCTCCTCAAACCTTGAGGTTTATATTTCCTGATTCTGTGGGGGTGCAGGATTATGCCTGAGTGGATTACACTATCTGGGATGTTTACCTCTGGTGGTGCGATGGCCAAGTCTCTGTTGCCAATTTTGTGATGTCTAGCACTCAAAGTCATGGGACTAGTGGTGGGATGGGACTCAGGGCATTTTATTTGTTAAGGGAGTTAAGGCTCCATTCGGTTTCGGTTCTTATTGTGATGCAATCTTGAGACAACCCCAGGCTGAGCCGTTTTTGCAGCTCCCCCCAAGTTATCTCTGCATAGACAAGGCAAGGCGGAGATGAAGCTGAGTCGGATGACAACCCCCTGCATCTCACCTATTGTGCTCTGAAACCGGTTTGGCTGGGTGCTCCCATACAATAAGTTACTGATTTTTCTTTTATTCTACTGTTCAGTACACAATTCAAATAAGAGAAGAAAACACCAGTTGAACTTTTAAACTTTTGAATTAGATATTGTCACCACGTAAAGCAATTCTGCAAAGGGAAACAGGAATGCTGCAAAGTCCATGAATTGATAGTGCTCTGGTAGAAGGTTTTAAATAATTTTAAAGCTGATGCATGAGCTGATCACCACTGCAACCAACACAGAAAGAGGTCACTAGCATGATGATCTCTGAAACAAACTGTTTCAAGCTATCTTGTATTTCACGCCCACTCTCTTCCTCCATCTCACTTGAGCCGACCAAATAAAACTGCTTAACGCAATTGTACATTTTCCTGAATTATCCTAGAGTGTATTATTTATCTTTTCCAGTCTCTGCCTCTCTTGTCTACAGTTTATGACCACTGAAGATGAATAAAAAGTGTTGAAAATAGAAAAAATGCAGCGTAAGGGTTGAAAACTGAAAACTGTCATTTAAATGAGCTGTTGTCTTTTGGATATCCCTTCTTTCTAAAATGAAATACACTGCTCTTTCTTGCAAAAGATTGCATATTATAAAAAGTAACCTGTATTTTAACTGTACTGTTAGAATTACATTTTCCAACAATTACTTGCTTTGCATCCTGAAATGAAAACAATTACTGTTTGAGGAGTGCTAGGTCTGGTTTAGTGCCCCGATGTAGCTACATATATCTGTCAAAACTGACTTTCAAATCATATCTGCTAATCAGCCGGCTGTGTATAGTTAGAAAGGAAGTATTTAAAACTGATCGAAAGAGAGAAAATGTCACTATGCCTTCCTGTTTACCTCACTGATCCTTTCTTTGTGGTTAGTTTTTAGGAGGCAGATGTGTCCATTCCATTTGAGAAAGACATATAACTTTTTCCTTGGCTTTGAATGAGGAGTACAGCGCTCATTGACAATAAGAGTCTTACCCAAGATCTCTCCATATTCCAGCAGCAAGCTCTTGGAATAATCACAGAATCACAGAATCTTAGTGGTTGGAAGGGACCTTTGAGATCATCGAGTCCAACCACATTAAAAAAAAAAAAAAAAAAAAAAACAAAAAAACAAAACACAAAAACACACAAACAAACAAAAAAAAACACAACACAAAACCTAACAAACAACAACACCCCCCCCCAAAAAAAAAAAAAAAAAAAAAAAAAAAAAAAAAAAAAAAAAGAGCAAGCAGCATCCATCAACTAAACCCCACACACAACACCCCACCACAAACCAACAATCCCGGGCACTAGAGCATGCCCTGAAGAGCCACGTCTACACGTTTCTTAAATACCTCCAGGGATGGTGACTCCACCACCTCCCTGGGCAGGCTGTTCCAGTGCTTGACCACTCTCTCAGTAAAGTAATTCTTCCTAATATCTAATCTAAACCTCCCCTGCCGCAACTTCAGACCATTTCCTCTGGTCCTGTCGTTATTCCCTTGGGAGAAGAGGCCAACCCCCGCCTCTCTACAGTTTCCTTTCAGGTAGTTGTAGAGGGCAATGAGGTCTCCCCTCAGCCTCCTCTTCTCCAAACTAAACATGCCCAGTTCCCTCAGCCTCTCCTCATAGGACTTGTTCTCCAGACCCCTCACCAGCTTGGTGGCTCTCCTCTGGACACGCTCCAGCACTTCAATGTCTTTCCTGTAGTGAGGGGCCCAAAACTGAACACAGTACTCGAGGTGAGGCCTCACCAGTGCCGAGTACAGAGGCACGATGACTTCCCTGCTCCTGCTGGCCACGCTATTCCTGATACAGGCCAGGATGCCGTTGGCCTTCTTGGCTGCCTGGGCACACTGCTGGCTCATGTTAAGCCGGCTGTCCACTAACACTCCCAGGTCCTTTTCTGCCAGGCAGCTTTCCAGCCACTCTTCCCCAAGCCTGTAGCATTGCCTGGGGTTGTTGTGGCCGAAATGCAGAACCCGGCACTTGGCCTTATTAAACCTCATCCCATTGGCCTTGGCCCATTGGTCCAACCTGTCCAGGTCCCTCTGTAGAGCCTGCCGACCCTCAAGCAGATCAACACTCCCACCTAGTTTGGTGTCATCCGCAAACTTACTGAGGGTGCACTCAATCCCCTTATCTAGATCATCAATGAAGATATTGAACAAGACTGGCCCCAAAACTGAGCCCTGAGGGACACCACTGATGACCGGCCGCCAACCAGATTTTGCTCCATTAATCACAACTCGCTGAGCACGGCCATCCAGCCAGTTTTTTATCCAGCGGAGGGTACACTTGTCTATGCCATGATTCTCCAGTTTCTCCAGGAGAATGCCGTGAGGGACGGTGTCAAAGGCCTTACCAAAGTCCAGGTAGACAACGTCCACAGCCTTCCCCTCATCGAGAAAGCGGGTCACATGGTCATAGAAAGAGATCAAGTTGGTCAGGCAGGACCTCCCTCTCATAAACCCATGCTGGCTGGCCCTGATCCCTTGGCTGCCCTGCACATGCCTTGAGAGCTCACTCAGGATGATCCTCTCCATGATCTTTCCCGGTACCGAGGTCAGGCTGACAGGCCTGTAGTTTCCAGGATCCTCCTTCCGGCCCTTCTTGTAGATGGGCGTCACATTGGCCACCCTCCAGTCATCTGGCACCTCTCCTGTTGACCAGGATTGTTGATAAATAATGGAGAGAGGCTTGGTAAGCTCTCTTGCCAGCTCCCTGAGAACCTTTGGGTGAATGCCATCCGGCCCCATAGACTTATGCGTGTCCAGGTGCATAAGCAAATCATTAACTACTTCCTCTTGGATTACAGGGGAGTTGTTCTGTTCTCCATTCTTATCTTCCAGCCCAAGAAGCTGAACTCCCTGGGGGTAGCTGGTCTGACTATTAAAGACAGAGGTAAAGAAGGCATTAAGTATCTCAGCCTTCTCCTCATCCTTGGTTGCAAGGTTTCCCCCCGCATCCAGTAAGGGATGGACATTCTCTGTCACTCTCTTTTTGTTGATGTATTTATAGAAACTTTTTTTGTTGTCCCTTATATTAATGGCCAGGTTGAGTTCTAGCTGGGCTTTTGCCTTCCTGATTTTTTCTCTGTATGACCTAACACAATCTCTGTACTCCTCCCGAGTTGCCTGTCCCCTCTTCCAAAGGTGGTAAACCTTCCTTTTTTCTTTAAGTCCCATCAAGAGCTCTTTGTTCATCCAGGCCGGCCATTTTCCCCGCCCTTTAATTTTGCACTTCATGGGGACAGCCTGCTCCTGGGCCTTTAGGATTTCCCTCTTGAAGAGCGTCCAGCCTTCCTGGGCTCCTTTGTCTCTCAGGACTACCTCCCACGGGACTCTCCCAACCAGGGTTCTGAACAGGTTAAAGTCTGCCCACCGGAAGTCCAAGATGGAGGTTTTGTTAATCCCCTTCCTTACCTCACTATGAATGGAAAACTTAACCATTTCATGATCACTAAGCCCAAGACTGTCTCCGACCTCCACGTCCCCAACTAGCCCTTCTTTATTTGTGAACAGTAGGTCTAGCAAGGCACCTCCCCTGGTAGGCTTACCTACCATTTGTGTCAGGAAGTTATCCTCCATACACTCGAGGAACCTCCTAGCCTGCCTGCTCTCTGCTGTGTTATATTTCCAGCAGATGTCTGGTAAGTTGAAGTCCCCAACTAGAACAAGGGCTGGCGTTTGCGAGACTGCAGCCAGCCGCTTATAGAATACCTCATCAGCCTGCTCATCCTGGTTGGGTGGTCTATAGCAGACTCCCAGCACAAAATCACCTTTGTTAGCCTTCCCTTTCACCCTTACCCATAAACACTCCACTTCTTCATCACTGGAGTCTATCTCTATAGAGTCAAACAACTCCCTAATGTACAGAGCCACACCCCCCCCCCTCCTTCCTTGCCTATTCCTTCTGAAGAGCTTATAGCCACTTATTGCAGCATTCCAGTCATGACCATCGTCCCACCACGTTTCCGTGATGGCAACTATGTCATAGTTGTCCTGCCGCACCATGGCTTCCAGCTCATCCTGTTTGTTGCCCATGCTACGTGCATTAGCGTAGATGCACTTGACCTGGGCTACTGATTTCACCCCTATCTTTGGCCCTTGACACTCAGGTTCATTACCAGCAGGCCTGGTTTTATCCCCATCCCCCTTAACTTTCAGCTTAAAGCTCTGTCCGTGAGCTTTGTTAACTCTTAGCCTAGTACCCTTTTCCCCTTCTAGGAAAGGGTTTTCCCATTGTTCTCTAGGAGTAATTTCTAAACGTCTATCACCTTTCTCTGATGAAATGTCAGAGTGTGAGTCCTCACTAATGTGGCCTCCTTCAAACCGTGGCATGCTTTCCTCAGGCTTAATCTTGACAGGCCCAGTTATCTCCCCTTCCCCCCTCATATCTAGTTTAAAGACCGGTCAATGAGCCCTGCTAACTCCTGCCCCAAAATTCTTTTCCCCCTCTGGGACAGCTGTGTCTCACCTGACAATGGCATGCCAGGTGTCTCATATAGCCACCTATGTTCGAAAAACCCAAAGCCCTGCCTGTAACACCAGTCCCGGAGCCACAAGTTGATCTGTTGCCTCTTCCTATCAATTTCTTTATTCACAGTTGCCACTGGTGGGATAGAAGAGAAGACTACTTGTGTTCCTGACCCCTTGAGCTGCTGCCCTAAGGCCCTAAAATCTCTTTTAATTGATTTCAGCCTCCTCCTACCCATTTCATCACTACCCACCTGAAATACTAACAGGGGGTAATAATCAGAGGGGTTTACTAGGTCTGGGAGTTTGTTTGTCACATCCCTGACCCGAGCCCCAGGGAGGCAACAGACTTCCCTGTGTAGCGGGTCAGGGCGGCATATTGGTCCCTCTGCCCCCCTCAACAGAGAGTCACCCACAACTATGACCTTTCTCCTTTTCCTTTTGGAGCTAGTGGTGAAGTTGGGTCCGCTGTGACGTGTACTTTCTGTCTTCTCTAGTCTTGGTGTGCCATCCTCCTCTCCATCGGCCAGTTCCTCCTGCAGGACTCCATACCTGTTCTGCAGGGGTAACTGGGAAGCTGGGAGAGGTTGGGAGGGGACTCGCCTGTTTCCCCGAGCAGTGACCTGTTTCCATTCCTCCTTTTCTCTGAGATCCTCTCCTGTCGCTTGATGAGAAGAGGGGAGAGGGTCCTCCGATTTACACGGGGCCTCAACCTGTTCCCCTACTCTCAGGGAGTGCACCCACCAGTCAATTTCTCTTTCACACTCCCTGATGCTCCTCAGCCTCTCCACTTCATCCTTCAGCTGGGCCACCAGGTAGAGCAGATCATTCACCTGTTCACATCTTATACAGGTGTTGTCTCCGCTACCCTCCATTGCCAGCGCCAGGCTCCGGCACTCTCTGCACCCAGAGGCCTGCACACCCATATGTTTGCGTGGGGCCTCGCTCTGGGTACCCACAGCTTTCCTAAACATAGCCTTCGATCTGGTAGCAACCATAGCTGAGTCCCCAGGAGCGACTGACCTTACCGTGTACACCAGTAGAAGCACTGGGCCCGGCCGGTACACACACACCAGCTCCGGTTGCTCCCTCCGTGCTCTGTGGGCAGGGACTAGTCCCTGCCCTCCCTGACACCTTTTATCCCCTGGAGGTGGGATAAACCGGGGGTGGTGGCGGCTCCGCCCAGGCTCGCTCAGCAGCACCGCCCCCCCAGCTGACAGCCCCCAGGACAAGCAGGGGCCTTGTCCCGGCTTCAAAAAAAGCCCTAAAAAGAGCTTCTCGTCGGCCTTTTCCGCTACAGAACCCTTCCCCAGCGCAGTCTTACCTGCCCTGAAGCTGGTCTCCGTGGCAATGACCGTTTGGCACGTTGATGGGTCGTTTAAAATGACCGGGGGTGGTGGCGGCTCCGCCCAGGCTCGCTCAGCAGCACCGCCCCCCCAGCTGACAGCCCCCAGGACAAGCAGGGGCCTTGTCCCGGCTTCAAAAAAAGCCCTAAAAAGAGCTTCTCGTCGGCCTTTTCCGCTACAGAACCCTTCCCCAGCGCAGTCTTACCTGCCCTGAAGCTGGTCTCCGTGGCAATGACCGTTTGGCACGTTGATGGGTCGTTTAAAATGACCGGGGGTGGTGGCGGCTCCGCCCAGGCTCGCTCAGCAGCACCGCCCCCCCAGCTGACAGCCCCCAGGACAAGCAGGGGCCTTGTCCCGGCTTCAAAAAAAGCCCTAAAAAGAGCTTCTCGTCGGCCTTTTCCGCTACAGAACCCTTCCCCAGCGCAGTCTTACCTGCCCTGAAGCTGGTCTCCGTGGCAATGAATGGAGACATTCCCTCTCATCACCCTCTCATGCACTCATGGGTGCATCCTATCAGGGCTCACGGATTTGTGGGTGTCAAGTTTGTTTAAATGATCTCTAACCCGATCCTCCAAAATCGAGCAAGAATCTTTCCTACTCCAGGCTCTCTCTCGTACCTCCACGGTCTGGGGTTCTTGAGGGCCAGCCTGAGCAGTAAAGACTGAAGTAAAGAAGACATTCAGTAACTCCACCTTCTCTGCATCCTCCGTCACCAGGTCACCCACCTCACTCAACAGGATCCCACATTTTCCCTAGTCTTCCTTTTGTTACTGATGTACTTGAAGAACTCCTTCTTGTTGTCCTTGATGTTCCTTGCCAGGTTTAATTCCACATGGGCCTTAGCCTTTCTCATTGCATTTCTGCATACTCTGACAACACTCCTATACTTCTCCCAGGTGGCCAGTCCCTTTTTCCACATTCTATAAACTTCCTGCTTCCATCTGAGTTTTTCTAGAAGCTCCTTGCTCATCCATGCAGGCTTCCTGCCTCCTTTGCTTGATTTCTTACCCAGCGGGATGTACTGATCTTGAGCTTGGAGGAAGTGGTTCTTGAACATTAACTTGCTCTTTTGAACTCCTCTACCTTCTAGAGCCTTAGCCCATGGGATTCTTCCAAGTCTGTCTTTGAAGAGGCCAAAGACAGCTCTCTTGAAGTTTACGGCTCTAATTCTAATTTTTGCCTGGTTTCTTCTACCCAGGATCCTGAACTCCACCATCCCATGGTCACTGTAGCCAAGGCTACCCTCAACCTTCACATCCCCAGCCAGACCTTCTTTGTTTGTTAGTACAAGGTCCAGCGGAGCACCTCTTCTGGTTGGTTCATCCACCACCTGTGTTCAAGAAGTTACCGTCAATGCTCTGCAGAAATCTCTGGGACTGTGTGTGCCTGGCTGTGTTGTCTTTGCAGGAAATGTCAGGGTAGTTGAAGTCCCACAAGAAAACCAGGGCCTGTGACTTTGAGGCTATTTCCAGCTCTCTGTAGAACGCCTCATTGACTTCCTCTTCCTGATCTGGTAGTCTGTAGCAAAAACCCACAACAAGCATATGCCTGGAGCATTAAGTTAGTTCTCTAAGATACCTTGCCACGAACCTGGCTGACTGAGACAATATCTATCTTCTGTGACACTATTAGTTTTTCCCCGCCCAAGCAAACTATTAGTTTCTGTCATTCTGATAGTGTAATCTTTTCTGAATTTCTCCTTTAACTTTGCTGTGTTAATTTTTCAATTCACTTTTGCTTTCTAAGACTCTGATCTCACTAACAGTGTTAGAACTGTGCTCTCTCATGACATTTCTCCTTCTCCTGTTTTCTGTTTGTTCTAAATGCCTAGTAATCCATCTCAGCCAATTCTTCGCCTTCTTAGTCTACTCTTCTCCCAAGGATGCTTCAGTGGTATGTAGAAAAGGAGATGGAAAAACTTCTGAGTTTGGAAACTTACTTCATTCAATCACATACTAAAAATATACCACTCCTGGTATACGCACCAGCTGTAAGATGTTAATAAGTGTAGCACATTAATTTACTTACCCTGGATTATGAGAATGTTTGTTCTTCTGAACCAATAGGTCATATGCACCCTAAAAGGACACCCTCTGTCTGAATTAGCAGTACTAGCTAACAATGACTCATGAAGTAAAAATAAAGACCTGTTGCACCCATAAAAAGTACAAGCATCACGAAGCAGGCTTTACTGCTACGTTTTTTTGAACTCAATCTTAAGTACGCCAATGTAGCATACCTGTGTAAGCTTTTTTGTACCCGTGGCACAGTAACAGTTGTGTTGCCATTGCTAGTAGCAGGCCAGACGTTAGCTGTGTCCTATGCTAATTGTGCAGAGACCCAGTCGCACCCTGTCAGGCTTCCCACCGACCAGTTATGAGAACATACTAGATGAATGAGAGCTTGAAATGATATTACAGGCAATATTATTGACATTGCAGGCTTGAGGAGTGGGCCCCTGACAACTTCACAAAGTTCAACAAGGCCAAGTACAAAGTCCTGGACCTGGGTCAGCGTAGTACCCAATATCAATACTGATTGAAAGCAGCCCTGCAGAGAAGAACCTAAGGATACTAGTGAGTGAAAAATAGGACATGAGCTGGTGATGTGCACTTGTAGCCCAGAAAGCCAACTGTATCCTGGGCTGCGTCAAAAGAACCGTGGCCAGTATGTCAAGGGAAGTAATTCTACCCTTCTACCCTGCTCTCACGAGACACCATCTGGAGTGCTGCATACAGCTCTGGGGTCCCCAGGACAAGAAAGACATGGACCTGTCAGAGTGGATCCAGGGGAGAGCCACAAAAACTACCAGAGACATGGAGCACTGTGAAGCAAAGCTGTGAGATTTGAGGCTGTTCCACCTTGAGAAGAGAAGGCTCCAGGGAGACCTTATTGAGGTCCTTTAATATATAAAAGGGTCTCATAAAACAGACAGAGACTTTTCACCAGGACCTGCAGTGACAGGACAAGGAGTAATGGTTTTAAACTGAAAGGTGGTAGACTTAAATTGGACTTGAGGATGAAAGCTTTTATGATAAGGGTACTGAAACACCGCCGCAGGTTACCTAGAGAGGTAGTAGATGTACCATCCCTGGAAACATTCAAGGTCAGTTTGGACAGGGCTCTAAGCAACCTAATGTAGGGAGAGTTGTCCCTGATTATTGCAGGAGGGTTAGACTAGATGATCTTTAAAGATCCATTCTGACCTAAACCATCCTATGATTCTATGATGTTCTATATTTAAATAGAAGATAGTAGCAAAGTCCTTGAAAATATGGGCACTTTTGAAAATTGTTGATGGTAAACAATTCGCTGATGATTAATTACAAGTCATTGAAAGAGAAAAAGCCACAAAATCAGAAAAAAAAGATGTTTTTTTTCTCTAAGAAATCAATCAGGAGCAAAGCGAGGAAGAAAAGCAGAAGAGCAGGAGGATAATACACCTGCTGCAGCCTTGGAAAGTAACACCAATTAGGCATCTTGCAGTGTATGGTAGCCTCAGCCTTGACATCTAAGACCATCAATAAACCACATCAGTAAACCAGACGAATTTACTTACACGGTGTTGTACACTACCTGATGTAGAATACGGTTGTTAAAGACTCGTTACTGTAGCAATCATGATTGGTAGTGTATAAGAACAAGACATTAGTACCGAGTATGCTGTTAATATGATAGTCAGTAAGGTTTAGTTTTAAAGCTTAACACTGGCCTGTTTTAACAGTCCTACAAATACTCCCCCACAGTGATGTCTAATTTCCTCATTTTTATACATAGGCATGTATAAATATAGCTATACACACATATATTTAGGGGTAACGACAAGCCTTTTGAAATAGTAGTTTTTACTCCTCTTAACATTTGGGACGGTCTATCATGCAATGAAAAATGTTACTCCTCTCTACAGAAACCTTTTTTTCTGTTAGAAACAAACATGTCTGCTGTACAATATGTAAAATGCAGAGACCAAGAGCGATGATTTATATGAAAACACATAGGGAAAATGAAACAGAAATAGACAGAGACATCAGTTTTCAAAGTAACGCAACTACTAGCTTTTGAATACAAAGTCTTAAGTCTGGCACTCACAGTTATTTTTCACTGGAGCAAAGGATTCTGGTTCAGAAGAAAAGGGTAGACAAACTTTTTTGTTCAGCATGAGATTATTGTTATCCACTGATGTCGTGAATATTAATTTAGGATCCTGCAAAATGTGAAGGTAGCAGCAATTCAAGATTTATTAACACAGAATCAGGTTATATGATTTTTAACAATACTTATTTATCAGCCAATGATCAAAGTGATTTAACAAAATTTTTTATAATCAATGCAGAGACTTAGTTAAAGATTTGAAAATGGCAAGGTTCACCCAAGACTTACAAGTTTTCTAAATCAAAGCACACACACACAAACAGATATAGAGGTTAAACATACAGTTGTTTCTCTTTTTGCAAAAAGTAGTTAATTATTGGTATCAAAATATCTTTGAGACCTTGAGATCCAATAGTAGTGAATTACTCGATCTTTTCCTTTGTTGGCATTTGTCAGCAGACAGTCTTGGAAATCCTTGTGAAATCTATTCTTCAAAATTTTTGCGAAATCTTCACTTCAGTATCCTTGTGAAATCTATCCTGAGAGGCCTCCCATGCCGGGGGGAGATGCTGGGTCACAGCCTGCTGCGATCCTGAAGAGCTCAAAAGGTCTCACATAGAACTTCTATTTATAGGATCTCAAGATGATTGACTTTGGTCAGTATTTTTCCATTTTGGCCACAGTTCTGATCAGGTAGTTTTGGTAGTTTTGGACTACAGTCCAGGCAGCAAGATTTTCAGGTATGTTACCCAGGTAACAGGAGTTTCAGGTATGGTTAGGGAGTGCCTAATCATCCTATCTCATTGTATTTGTAACTAGGACAAGAAAGCACCTGGTTTTCTAAACTTGCTGTATCTGCAATCAAGATAAGAAAATACCAGATTGTCCCAACCTACTGCACTTGTAACCAAGACAAGAACACAATGTTGGCTCATCCTTGCATTGCAGCATGGCCCAGGGGAGGTCTGCACCAACACGACTGAGAACTTTGAGAACATGGATGGGTAAGGAAGATCATTGGGTTTACTCATGGATAAAGGATAAATCAAATATTATTAGGATGTGCTGGGCAAGATACTGGTTTAGAGGTATGAATGTGTGTCTGCCTTGTTGATCTTACATTAATGACTCCACATTGCAGAAAATCAAATCCCATTTGTTATTTGTTTCCAGAATTCATTTTCCTGAAGGTTGTTAAATGTTTTGCAGATGATGGCCATTTCATTGTAAGAGAATGGAAATTCTTTTGTAAGAAAACATTACTTCAACAATGATGTAAGACATTTTAAAGACTACTTGCACAGTTTAACAACTGTAAGAATTTGTTAACGCCTTCTTTAGATAGATGCTGTAATGCAAGATGGAAAATTGTGTTTCCTGCACCCTAGGGAACTCTTAGGCTTTATTTATTTATTTATTTATTTTTAATATAACGTTAAGATAATACTTAACTTTTACACGTTTCTTACAACCAAGGTCCCCTTTCTTACAACCAAGGTCCCCTTTCTTACATGGTCACATCAGAAACTCTACCATCTACCATCTACCAACTCTAACATCTACCAAAGGATCTTGACATGAAATAGTTGACATTTCTTGAAACTCACGTTCTAGTATGAAATGTGGATGAATGTTCAGTTTCTAACTTAGATGTGGTAAATCCCCAGCAAACTTTAGAGGAATCTTAAATCCTTTCATCTGCTAAATGTCATAGAAGTGGGTCTCCTGATATTCTGGACTGTTGAAAGGGAAATTTAAGATAGCCATCATGTAGACATCTGTATTGTCTTGTATCAGACTATTTAGCTACATAGCTTACTGGCAAAAAAAACAATCAGACAATAAATAACTCAGAATGTCTGGGAATTTTAGACTGAGTGTGAGTACTATTTATTTTTATTTAAATTATCTTTTTCCATGACCTAGCATAGATTTCAGGAAAATCTGTCAAGTGTACCTTTATGAAATGTGTATTCATTCTGGCTCACTTAAAGCAGGCTACTCATCACTTCATTCTTGCTTTAAAAAATGAGCAGGTTTTTGATAGGGGTTTGGTTTTTTTTTTTGCTTTTAAAGACTATCTTTATCAGTATATTTAATGATAATTTCATTATTTCTTTATATTGTAAGTTTTTCTTACTTTATGGATAGACCATAGAACTAGGGGATTTAACTTCGAAGGCCCACTTTTTGACTACAGTGAGCCATGGGGCTCACCTTTTTCTGAAATAACCTGGTAACTTGCTTCAAGGATTACCATGAGACATACTACGAAGACTGAACATTTGACTTTAAAA
Organism: Numenius arquata; assembly: GCF_964106895.1. Lineage (NCBI taxonomy): Eukaryota > Metazoa > Chordata > Aves > Charadriiformes > Scolopacidae > Numenius > Numenius arquata. The sequence goes on along the minus strand of NC_133616.1, from coordinate 33,717,452 downwards.
AGACAAAAAAAAACACTGATAAAAAAAAGGGCATTTTGTACAGATCCTTCCTGCAGTGAGTCTGAGTTGTGGTTTCCAACTGCTGGAATGCAATTTGTTATAGAGTAGAATTATGGAATCATAGAACAGTTTGTGTTAGAAGGGACCTTTAAAGGTCATCTAGTTCCAACCTCTCTGTGCAATGAGGAATGACATCTTCAACTAGATCAGGTTGCTCACACCTCTGACCAACCCGACCTTGAACGTTTCCAGTGATGGGGCATCTACCACCTCTCTAGGCAACCTGTTCCAGTGTTTCACAACCCTCATAATGAAAAATTCTTCCTTATTTCTAGTCTAAATCTACCCTTTTTTAGTTTAAAACCATTGGCCCTTGTCCTACTGCTATAGGCCCTGCTAAAAGGTGCGTTCCTATCTTTCTTATAAAGCCCCCTTGAAGCACTGAAAGGCTGCAATAAGGTCTCCCTGGAGCCTTCCCTTCTCCAGGCTAAACAAAATATCCCCCATGTGCCTTAGCATAGCTTCTAGGAGGATCTGTTCCATGATCTTCCCAGGCATAGATGTGAGGCTGACAGGTTGGTAGGCCCCAGGGCCCTCTTTTCTACCCTTTTTAAAAATGGGTGCAATGTTTCCATTCTTCCTGTCACCAGGGACTTCACCTGACTGCCATGACTTTTCAAATATCATGGAGAGTGGCTTGGCAACCACATAGCCAATTCTCTCAGGACACTGATATGCATCTTATTGGGACCCACAGACTTATGTATGTTCAGATTCCTCAGGTGGTCATGAACCTGATCTTCTCTTACAGTGGGAGGCACTTTGCTTCCTCAGTCCCTGCTTTGAGGTCCATACACTTGAGAATTGTGGGAAGACAGGTTGCCTGTGAAGATTGCAGCAAAAAAAGTTGCTGAGTACCTCAGTCTTCTCCTTGTCCATTGTTACCAGTTTGTCAGTCTTATTCATCAGTGGGGTTACACTTTCTTTGACTTTTTTTTTTCTGGCTGACACACCTGTAGAAGCCCTTCTTATTATTCTTCATGTCTCTTGTCAAGTTCAGTGCCAGCTCTGCCTTGGTCTTCCTGACCCCATACCTACACAACCAAGCAGTGTCCTTGTGCTCTTCCCGGGATAGTTGTGCCTGCTTCCACTGCCTGTGCATTTCCTTCTTTAGTTTGACCAGCAGGTCTCAACTCATCCATGCTGGACATCTTGCCTTCCTTTCCTGATTTGTTGCACTGGGAGATCAAGAGCTCTTGCACCCTATGGAAGGCATCCTTAAAGATCTTCCAGCGCTGCTCTGCTCCCTTCTCCCTGAGAGCAGTTTCCTATGGTGTCCTATTGACTAACTCCTTGAACAACTGGAAGTTTGCTTTCTTAGAATTCAGAGTCCTGGTTTTACTCTTGCTTGTCCTATTTTCCTGAGGACTGCAAATCCATCAGTGCATCATCACTGCAGCCCAGGCTGCCTCTAATGTTGATGTCTCTGATTAGCTCACTTGCACTGTTATGAAGAGACAGCAATTTTTGTTCACAAAAAGGAGGTGATTCAGACTTAATGAACTGTGAGAAGGATCCACTTGTACAGATGTGAAATTTGGACAGTAGTGTAGGAAGAAGTGTAGGAACTATGCTAGAGAAGCCACTCAGTTTTCCAAATTCTGTTTTATATGATATTCATGGAGTCACGGAATTGTTGGAGTTGGAAGGGACTTTCTAGAGATCATCTAGTCCAACTCCCCTGCCAAAGCAGGATTGCCTATAACACGTTACTCAGGACTGCATCAAAGCGGGTCTTGAAAATCTCCAGACAAAGGGGACTCCACAACCTCCCTGGGCAGCCTGTTCTAGTGCTCTGTCACCCTCACTCTAAAGAAGTTCTTCCTCATATTTGAATGGAACTTCCTATGTTCCAGCTTGTGCCTGTTGCCCCTTGTCCTGTCACTAGGAACCACTGAAAAGAGTCCAGCTCCATCCTCACTCAAACCACCCTTTAGATACTTATAAGCATTAATAAGGTCTCCCCTCAGCCTTCTCTTCTCCAGGCTAAAGAGTCCCAGCTCTCTCAGCCTTTCCTCATAAGGGAGATGCTCCAACCCCTTAATCATCTTTGTTGCCCTACACTGGAACTCTTTCCAGTAGTTCCCTGTCTCTCTTGAACTGGGGAGCCCAGAACTGGACACAATATTGCAGTTGTGGCCTCACCAGTGCAGAGTAGAGGGGAAGAATGACCTCCCTCGACCTACTGGTCACACTCTTCCCTATGCAGCCCAGGATTCCATTGGCTCTCTTGGCGACGAGGGTATATTGCTGGCTCATGGATAGTTTACTATCCACCAGGACCCCGCGATCCTTTTCCTCAGAAGTGCTCTCCAGCAGGTCCGCCCCTAACCTATATTGGTGTCTGGCATTCTTCCTCCCCAGGTGCAGGACCCTACACTTGCCTTTATTGAACCTCATTAGGTTATTCTCTGCCCAGGTCTCCAGCCTGTTCAGGTCACACTGGATGGTGGCACAACCCTCTGGAGCATCGGCCAGCCCTCCCAGTTTGGTATCATCAGTGAATTTGCTGAGGATACACTCTGTCTCCTCGTCCAGGTCATTGATGAATATGTTGTACAAAACTAGACCAAGTATTGACCCCTGGGGGACACCACTGGTTACAAGCCTCCAACTCAACCCTGCTCCATTAATTACAACCCTCTGAGTTCTGTCACACAACCAGCTCTCAGTCCACCTCACTGCCCCCTCATCTAGCCCACGCTTTCTCAGTTTCCTAATGAGGATGTTATGGGAGACAGTGTCAAAAGCCTTGGTGAAGTCAAGGTAGCTGACATCTGCTACTCTCCCCTCATCCAACCATCTATTTGTAACATCATAGAAGGCTATCAGATTGGTCAAGCACAATTTACACTTGGTAAATCCATGTTGACCACATATGCCTTAAAAAAATAATGAAAATAAGAATTATTCTGTGTTTAAACAATCATTAGAAAAGTTATTATTTGTTATGTATCTCTTTTTGTTTATGTCAAGATTTTGATGAAGAGCTGGGAGAACTTTTCTATGCTGATACCTACTCCCACTATATATATAAAATCTGTATTTCTCTTGTGATTATGAGGCTTTCAGCATTTAAGAATGCAGAGACAGTCAAAGACTCATTTATCTATCTTAGCATGTACATGATTATAGTTGAATATTCTAACCTTTGTAAAATGTATCATTTTTCCCATGACTTCACAATTCAGACATGGAAAGTGCCTGATAAAAACCAGCAGTCCAGTACATCATTGTAGGAAAAAATGTCTGGTTTCTTAATTATTTGTAGAACTAAATACCAAACACACACAAGCACAGTTGAAAGAAATCAATTTTCTATCAAAATAACGAACAGCCTGTCTTTTCCAAATCATTCATACATATCTGTCTGATTTGTGGGATATGACACTTTAAAACAACAGTGTTGAAAAAAGGCTTGTCACAGAGTGACATGATTTTCAGTAGCATGGAGATGTTTCAATGACCTATTGATCCTGATATGGCTTCATTGCATATTTTGAATCCAATCTTTTCAAATAGCATTCAAATAACTTCTTAATGTCACATTTTTAAATCCATATAATTAGATATCTAAATAACTTTTGCAGGATTTTTGATTTGTAGGGTTTTTTTCTCTTCAAGTAAAGATATTTTAAAACATATGCCTGATTAGATATCTCTTCCTTTCCCCCTTGTGATGTGGAATATTCCTCCTCTGACAAACAAATTGACTGGGTGATCAAAATTGTTTCTTTTTTAATTGCAAACTTTTTTTTTCTTAGTCACTCTCTGTTTTGATTATTGTCACAGCTGTTAACAGCTGACTCAAAGCTGCTACAGATCTTTAACACCTATTTAGCCAAATGGTATACCTTAGTAGGATATTTGTTTTTCAGTTCCAGCACAATATAGTTGACATTTTTTCCTTTTCTTCCACCTCTGTTTTCTTACCTTGTGTTCTCAATAATTCTGCTTCAAGAAAAAACAACAGAACCGGCGTTTTCAGATATAAATAAATATGTGTTTGAACTTAGATGTTTTCTTTTCCAATTTGCATAGTTTTAGTGAATGTTAAAGTTTTCAGTTATAAGTTTATACCTTATTCTCCATAAGTGTTCTTAATAGTTGCCATAACCATACTTATAATGGCTTTTAAATTAATAAGGGGTTTAGTTTAAAAACATCTCTTTTTAGAAGATGGTAGGAAATAGTTACCTTTTACTTCTTTTAAATATATATAATATAAATAATTAAAATTTCTAATTTAAAAATTGAAATGAATACATCAATAAAAATGTAAAATGGGATTAATGAGTGCCTCATATAGCAAAAAAATATTTTCACCTCCATGTTTCTATAAGATGTTAAGATTTTCTGAGTTACTGAAGCAAATCAGATTTTTTGTTGTTTATGGTGTTCCATGAGTTTGTAGACTATGCAACTCTTGTGAAAAACTAAAAACAGACCAAACCAAAACCAAACCAAAAAGACAGCAAAAACTAAAGCAAAACCATGAAAGTTTTGTCTGTTCAAAAAACATAGATTGTACAACATGTGAGTCTCTAACACTTTATAAGTCAACTAAAATTTAACCATTATTTCAATACAAATGACTTTATTAGAATGCAAATAAATTTATAAAGGTAATAACAAAGAGAGTAGGCAGCTATTTCATACTGCTTACTGTACATCCAGAAAGCTTAGTGAAATGCATATTATAATGTTATGACCTTTGGTTTAACCGTCAAGAGTACTTAGTATATGTTATTCCACTGGTGTGAATAGCAGCTATTCAGCTATTGGAAAAAGAAGACATAAGAAAAAATTTCAAGACAGACCCATGGTGACTTTTGAGTATGTTGCAAATAGTAGTCCAAATTCTGTAATCATCAGCAGGAATTATTTCATAGAATAATCGATTTTTCTAGGTTGGAAGGAACCTTTAACATCATCTAGTCCAACCATCAACCTAACTCTGATTTTGCCATAGTAAGGCATGATTCTTCAAAAGTTTCATGTAGTTAATAATCTAGCTAAAAAACTTTCAAAGAATAAACTTTTCACATGAAGATTTATAACTTTGATTCCTCTACTGGAAAATACAATTTCTTCATTACTAATAGGTTTAATATCTCCAATTCTATATTTAAAAAGGCTATGTGATGATGCACACAGAGTAACTGAATGATCATATACAAACTTATGTCTTGGCTGGGGCCAAGGTCAGGGCCATAAGAGTCAGGGACACAAGCTGAGAGAAATAGAGATATCTTGCTATATGTTTTAAAAAACAAACAAACAAACAAAAAGGGTTGGGAAATCATCTCTACTCTTAGAACTTGAAGAATAATTTTGACACATTTCTTCTCTATGAGAAATTAAAAAAAAAAAAGCAACATATATTCATTGCCAAAGTTACGATTTTCTAAACAAATAAAACATAATAAAGACTCCATCTAGGCCAATAACATTTTGTAGTAATCAGTTGCAAATGTAATGCTCAGTATACACAATGGAGCCGTTAGCATATTTTTTGTGTTTATGTATTGATTCTATAGATGTTTAGATAAAAAGAATGATTTGCACATTCTTAAAATTGTTGAAATATGTTTCCTTAAGAGAATGAACACTATCTGCTTTCACTTCACTGGGACTTGATACCTGTTACAATTAGAAAAATCACACCACCTGTCCTCTTTGTAATGTTCTAGATGACAAGATATTCAATATGAAATTCTAATCTGAGTTTTGCATGACGTCTTCAAAAATAAGGGGTGTGCATGGTAATAAACAAAACGTTCCATGTGTTTTCAACTACTTGAATGTGTGCATTGTGCACCTATTTGAAAAGCTTGAGAGGATATCTAGTTTTAAAGACTTTTATGGAAAGAATTGCTAGCTGAGATTGTGAATATGTAGTATTTCAAAGGTAAGAGCAAGATTTTAGTCCTTGGTTAATAAGGTGGAAGCTATACAGGGAAAGATGTGAGCGGTTAAGGAACTTGTTATCATCTTGCTTTCTCAGTTGAGCCGATTATGGGACAAAAAAATGTTTGCTTTTGAAAGGTAGAAACTAAGCTGGCAGGTAATGTTTCTTCCTTGTTAACATATCTATTCCAGGATGATTGTATATTGGGCTAAAGTAAGCTTTCCTTATGCTATTTTAAGCATCCTTGTCACTGCTTTCTTTTCACTGGGCTGTTACCCTGTAAAGACCCACTATTTGCTATGATTTGGTAAAACATCAGAACTAAATATGAAGCCGCAGTTCTTGTGTCCATTGCATACATTTTACTTTTCACAAGTTTATGAGGGTTTCTTCTGGAAATTATACTTGATGGAACCATTTGATGATGGTTTTGTGTGCAAAGGACTAGTAGTTCTGAAAAAAACTCCTTAGCTTGAGGAATAAAATAAAACAGCTGAAAGTGTACCAGAAACATGGGTTTACATTTCCTCTCTAATGAATATCAAGATTTAGTTCTATATGGATTTTGATTAGCTATCTGGTGTCTGCATGTTTGTAGAATTCAATGTTGAGTAGTTAATAAATTTTACTGCTATGTAGTACATAAATCTTAGCCAGGAAAATATGTTTCACTTCAGTTTCTCCTGTATCACTAGATGACAGAATTGGTGGGAACACAGCAGTCAACAAGCAAAGGTCTGGATATACCTGAGAAAAGGAAGTGCAGCTACCTGCTGGACTATGCTATAGATCTTGGGTTTAGTCAATGTTATTTGTTCCCCTATCTCGGTACCATACCTGCTGTCTGGGTAGCTAACGCAGAGGATCAAGCAAGTGGCTCAAGCACTTAACTGACCAATGAGAACACGTGTGTATCTGTCACTAGGCAAATTATGAAGAAAGTAAACACAATGTTTAGAAGCAAGGATCTATTTTTCCAAATGTGACAGTTAAATTTAATCACGTTTCATTATTATTACAATGGCACTTCTTAAAAAGCCACTTCCAACTTAATATTTGTATCCACTTTTACTTCAATGCACTCCAAACCGTCATTGGTTTGGATTCTTCCAAACTTCTGCTATGGTGCAGAAGGAGAGGTATTTTCTATGAACTGGATGATTAGCAGAAACCTACTCCCCAAGCACAATTTTACCACAGGAGGTGGTAGTGAATGAAAGCCTGTGCTGAAGGAGGAAAAGGAGTAATCATGTCTGGTAGTACAAGCAAAATTTTGAGGGGTCTTCTCCACCCCCTATTTTTATAGTATAACAAAAGATAGGTCAAATTGGATAGTTAACATTTAGGAATTCTTACAAATATGTAGTGTACAACCGGTGCATCTGTTGCAGGTCTGTAACTTGAAGAAAAACAGTCACTTCCTTTCACCCTCAGACCCACCTGGGCCTTTTGATGGCAGTTCACTCACCTTGCACTTGTGTCAGAACCTTCAGTTACAGATTGTGCAGGGAAGTTGGTAGGCAGTACTGACTCAATATACGCTACCCCAGAAGTCATTTGCAGCATGAGCATCTGGGTTTCTGCTAGTCATGAGTTTTGACTGCCCCAAAGTCAAAACAAAGCACTTGGAGATCACTTTCTCTTTGTCCTGGGAGGTATTAGATTATTGGCAATGCATACTTTCCTCATAGTTCCCCTACAAGCTGTATTAAGTCTCTGGACACCACTGGAATTTCTCCTCTAATACTTAAAAGATAAATAAGGTAAAGGCAAAAGTGCCGACTGGTTCTTCTGGGATTAAGTATGTCTGCAGTATGCTGTCTTGCTAACCCAAGATGTAACTGGAGGGCAAAAGGAATAAAATGTCCCTTCTCCTTCTTTGCAGATCTGTGGTAAGGCTGCTGTGGACTGTGAAGAGGAAATGAAAAAAAGTATAAAGTCTGACTTTGTCATTTAGGTGTGAATGTGACTAGAGGGCATGAAGATACAAACACTATCCCTGTCTGTAACTGAAAAAGAAGTACAAAACACTGACATCACAAAATCCTGAAGGGAGAAAAATTCAGGCTCTTGATGCTGTAAAAGAACTGTTTGCCTTAGCTTTTATTTTACTACAGAACTAGTCCATTTGGGCGTCTTTTATTTCTGAAAGGTATTACTTTTCTATGCCCCTCTTTACAGTGTCTAATTTGCAAAAACTACCACTCTGGAGTATGTTTAATTTCTCTTTCCCCATTTTCTCCCTCAATGATCACAATTCATTTTATTACTGGTAAAATTCCAGCTCACAGTATGTCAGCATGGCTGTTTTTCAGAATAGTTGCCTTTCTTAGAGAAAGGAGGAGGGATTGGGGAAAAAAAAGGGGGAGGAGGGAGAAGAAAAGAAAACAAAGGGGGAGGAGGGAGAAGAAAAGAAAACAATCTAGATGCAATTATGAGTGACCTTGCAATACTGAACTGGCATACTCTACAGAATCAATAGCCAGACAAGTTTCTGTGGCAGATCCAATAAAAGGAAAAAACACTGGTGTAGGGGAGGAAGCCAAGTAGATTAAAAAAAAAAAGATGATGATACTACTACTACTATGAAGGTGCCAGTGCTTTGATACAAGTTTTGAGGCAGAAATTTGATTCACACAAAAAATGACAGCTGTTTTGGCGTTGGCCAATTAAGTGACAAAAAATGTAATAATTTTATGCTCTGCCTGGTATATAACCAGGTATTTGAACACCAGACAGCTAGGTGAAAACAACGAAGATTACATAATTTGTTGCTATGGAGCCAAAATTTTGTCAGTCTTTAATTATTTATTTATTTATTTATTTATTTATTTTCCTTCCTTCCTTCCTTCCTTCCTTCCTTCCTTCCTTCCTTCCTTCCTTCCTTCCTTCCTTCCTTCTTTTCATTCCATTGTTTTTTTTTTACTCTTCTTGCTTTTTTCTTTCTATTTTTCCGTTTCTTCTCATAAGGCAAATAATTTGGGGGTAGAATACTTTGACAGATCAGTGTGGTTGATGAAATTAAGAGAAGCTTCAAAAGGTAAAACCCTCAGGCCTTGCTCGTAGAGAAAGAAATGCTTATTAGTCATTCTTCATGTAATTTTTTAACGCTATACAGGGATCTGCCTAATCAGATGATAGTTAACTCAACTGTAAATTTTGAAAGATGTTTTTTGATATGGGTAGGAAACATCTCTCAGGCATATTTTGGGTTTGTGTATTTTTTAACTCTGTGAAAACAAAAGCCAGTGAATTTTGTTCTTTCCCCTCCACTTCAACAAAAGAAAGGAACTGGAAAGCAAGTTTTATCTTCTTCTTTCATCCTGAATATGTCCTTAATTTCTAGAAGTTCCTTTTAGCTAAGGCACAGAAGATGGTAAGATACATCATATAAATATTATTGATCAAAGTCTAGGCTGCTTAGCTTTCATACTATGATCATACATACACCATTGCCTCTGATCCCAGATTTTAACCTCAGTCTTTACTAAACTCAAGGTAAAACCCGGAATACATTCATTCTGAGGGCTGTGTTTGCGATTGTTGTACGATCCTGAACACTGACTCTGTGGAAAATGGAGATGGAGAGCAGCTACATTTAGGACAATATCCTTCTTGTTCAAAGTGTGTCATACTTTATAATTATTTCTCAAATGACATTTCAGATCTGTCCCACCAGGTTCATGTTTTCTTCCCCAAACTTAATAACAGAGGAATTGACAGTCTAAACTCATGCTCAAGAGGAGCAACCTACCTTTTGCACTGACTGCTCAGAGTTTGATGCAGTGTGCACAAGGCAATAACCCTTTCTTACAAATATGACTAAGTAGTGATATTTAACAGTTTGTTAATGCCATGGAGTGATATGTTTTGCTTGCTTTATATGTTTAACTTGTTCACTGGAACAGTGAACTATTCATCTTCCAAGTATTGCCAAGATTTTGGTCTCTGAGGTAGCCTAGACAATTGAAAGCTGGATTTAAGCTTTAACATCTATTAAAATTTCTCCCACCGCTGCAAAAAAAAAAAAAAATAAACAAAGCAAAATAAATTAAAAAAAAACAAATGACTGAAACTAAACAAAAACAACAAAAAATAAACAAACAGACAAACAAAAAAACCGCCAAAACCCAAACGAACAAAAATACAAAACAGTTATATTAGAAACATGTCTGAAATCATGATTTTAAAGTAACAAAGAGAAGGAGTGTACAGAGGAGATCTTCCAAAGGAAGACAATCATTCCTGGAAAGAAACACACACATGGCTGCTTCAAGGCATTTATATACACTATTTACATTAACATTTTCAGTCTCTTTCAGTGTTGCTAGAGCCTGCAGTTTTTTTAATGAAAGTAACACACACAGAGGTGAATGATGATACAAAAGCTCCTATATGTACTTGTTTAGAGATGTCTTGTGTAGCAAGGCAATATTGAAGTAGAGTATCAAAATGCTGAGGTCCGTAATTTGAAATTTGAAATTTGGGGCATTTGTACAATCAGCCAGAAATGGTAATGAAAAGGTTTCTATTTCTCCAAAATAGCTTTCTCAATTCTTGCAGCATGTTAGATTTAAGTGAAGGGTTTTGTGAATTTCTGAAGTTGGTGCTGTGCTATTCTTGCATTATAAATTGCTTTTGCATGCTTTGTTTTATAATGCCGATGTCTCTGCCTTCACCCTTCTTTTGGTGGCTTTTTTTCAGCCCTCACAGAATTAAGATTTCACACTGAAGGGATTTTGTAAACATATTTGCTCCATGCACATGATGCAATGATGTATACCTGAGGTAAAGCCATCTCTATTTCAGATGATGGCAGTCCCACAGGCCTGTGGAAGAGTAGATGTGGGCAGTTAAATGTCATACTCCAAGGATTTGAACATCTAATTCATGGTTCAGTTCGGTGTTTTCTAATATCCTTCCAGAGAGAGAAATTCTGTCTACTTCATTACTCTGAAAGACCGAGGCAACTATACTTACTATTGAGTCCTACCTAGTGGGAAAAGCAACGTCCATACAGGAGTAATTTCCAGCTAGAGATTAAGTGAGAAATTTGCTGGAGAAAGGGAGCAGAAGCAAACTAAGGCTTGGCTTTGCTTATCTCATCTACAGCATAATAAACTTAATAAAGTGGATGGACAATAGGGGATCATTTTCCCTCTCACTTTCTGTAGCAGATCTTTTCCAAAGTGGAATATTTTTGCTTATTCCCTGCATAAAGATAATACCTGGGGGCTAAGACTTTGCTCTGAATACCGCATTAATACAAAGTTCCTGACAAACTGAAATTACATCTCAATTTAGGACATGATTCACAAGGCATTTATGATAAGATTATCAGGGAAAAGGCAACTAGTGGTGTAAGTTCACCCCTGCATCTATATTGCTTTCTTCAAAGTGTTTCGAGCAAAAGCTGAGGTGAGCCCTACAACAAGATGTGGCCGTAAAATCCATATGTTGGAGTGGTCTACCTGGGAGTTCATGAAACCATTTATTAGAATTGCACCAGTGAACTCAACACAGCTCAGGAGAATTGCTGCTGCTCTGTGCTCTGCTGTTCAGCCTCTCTCTAGTAACAGCTTAATTATCCCAGCCAGAAATGATTCATCTCTGAGGCACAAAAATATAATATTTAAAAAAAAAAAAAAAAGACCTTTTTTTTACCCTTCACCCACTTTCTCAAACTGCAGTAGGCTGCATCACCTCTCAGGTTCTTTACAGTGTATCCTTCTAATGTCTATTTTTTTCCAACTCTTTCAGCTGCCTGAAACTGTTGGATTTTTGGATTATTGGATTATTGGAAAAGGTTAAGATATCACATTTATATAAAGTTCACTTTTTGTCTTTAGAATGATCTTTCTTCTTTCTTTGGTTAGGAACAACCATATTTATTTCAATATGCAAACAAAATTATAGATTTTTCGCTCCAGCTCCCTGTACGAATACTTGGCCTTTAACATTTATAATGGACATTGCCTGCCAATGAAAAGGGAAGTATCTATGGGCGTTTCTCTTGTTAATATTCTGATGGTTCATCCATGTATGTGAAGAAAACAGGAGCTTCCAATAACATGACACTTTACAGTCAATTTTTCTTTGCCATCAAAGCAGAAGGAAATGACATCAGACTGCTTCCCAAAGTAGTCAGAAAATGATGTTGATAGAAAATAAACTTGCATTTCTTTTAGTTTGTAATGTTCTAGCTTTACATATTCTACATTCTGAATTTTTTATACAGTTTAAAATTTCCTAATGTTTTGTCTTTTGACAGAAGTAAAGAGAAAGGTGTATCGCATAACCTATATAATTCTGAATGTGTGGGTTATGTGGTATAACTTTTTATTGTTTATGCTTGTCTCAGTGATGAGCTGTTGCAAACACATCTCTGTTCTCTTCAGGTAATGTGTGTTTCTGCAGAGCTGCCTGCCTTATGAATCTTTGATAATTGAGAAATTGAACCAGAGACCTTTGCTACATTAAGTAATGAAATTAGAGAAATACAGTATTACATAATTGTTTGCAGCTTCCCTGTTTTAATGCCTGTAGTTTCTTCCATTCCTCTCTACAAACTTAGCAAAGTACATATTCCCTATTGAGAATGTACTACATATTAGGTCTAAAGTTTTCAGACTCAACTTTTGACATGAGGCAAGTTAGTTACTGTGCTCCATTTAAATGATAGTGGGAATAAAAATAAAAATATCACCTCAGTACTGAAAAATCCTCTGAAGGAATTTTCTTCAAAAATCTTTTCATATGTAAGTGGTAATGAGACAGGAGCAAAATATGACTCCAGCTGATACCTTTCAGCCTCCTTTTTCCCTTTTTCTCCTTTGTCTGCCTGTCATAAATGAACAGACCTCCAAAAAATCTACAATCCATCAAAAGATAGTATGTGAAAGTAAATTATTCTAATATAAATCTTTTTCGCAATTTCACCTACTGAAAATGATGTCTACAACATATATTCAAAAACAATGTAATTACACTTCAAGGTTAGAACCATGAATTAGGATTTTAATATGAAATTTACAGATAACAATGTAACTCCTGAAAATGAATATGTATTAGAGAAGAATTTTTGTCTAATTAAAATGAGAATGATATTTTGGATGGAAAGAATATTTTTGCAGGACATGGAGAAAATAGTTCTGTGGTTATAGGTGTTTTCTTATTTCAGATATTTCACAGAAACTATTGAGTTTAAAAAATGAAACAGAGGTAACAAGGTATTTTGTGATTCCCCAGAAAAATCCTGTAAGAGTCTGAAGGTACAGAAAAAAAAAATAAAAGTAACATAGGATGCAAATACATATGGAAATTTCATGTGACAGAAGAATCTATGTCCATCTGTATATTAAAACATGTCCTTTATTTCCAGTGATGGCAATGAGGATGAGACACGTATTATGGAAATAAAACTTCTTAGGTAAAACTGTCAAATAATCAGAGATGACTTACAGGGCCCTGCATTTGTGTGCCAGAAAGCAGAATCACCTGTGTCTTTAAGTTGTCCTGCCATCCTTTTTAACAATGGCTTAAAATACTTTATAGAAAGCATGCAATAATCAAACAACCCAAAAGTTGTATTTACCTTTGTAAAAAAAATTCCTTCTGTCTTATTTTTGAGCTAAAGATAAACCTTCAGCAAAAATAAAGGAGCAGTATGGAGGAATATCTAAGAAAGAAACTTTGGAAAAGACTGAGTACATTCATGTGTCCCAAAGCAGGATCAACTGTACTTCTTTCACTGATGAAAAATGCTTATAAAAATGTTTATATATATATATATATATTATATATACTCTTAAAGACATAACTTGAGTCCCCTTAATCCCTGCAAGAAATTTCCTCAGCTATCTTTACAACCGAAAGCTTTTCCTTTTTCAGGTGTTTTGCCCATGTCTTGGTGCTGTAGTACTGTTTCATTTCACACATACTGGACATTAAAAATACTTTGTTTCCTCCATATGGCAGCCTTCATCACATCTAAAGACATAACAAAAGATTTCTCCCCAACTTTCTAAATTCTTTTCCTGCAAATATGGAAGGGAGAATTCAGCATAAAAGAGAAAAATAATCAGAAAATCTAATGGAAGAAAAGCAACATCCACAATTAGACTGACTCTCCCAGCTTATGGAGATAGAATAGGGACAGTTTAATTTTATATGCCTTTTAGTTTGTATTTTTGTATTGTACATTCATTAAAAGGTTGGACCAGCTTCAACAGACTAACTTCATTGAATTCACATACCTCTGGTCTTCCACACTATAGATCTATCTATCTAAAGCTGTGGTGGGACCTGACTGTCTGTTTAATAATAGACACCGTTGTGAATGTTACACCTTTTCTGGTTGTATTTCCAATATAGCTCTTCCCAAAATATTTCTTCCCTTCCCTTCCCTTCCCTTCCCTTCCCTTCCCTTCCCTTCCCTTCCCTTCCCTTCCCTTCCCTTCCCTTCCCTTCCCTTCCCTTCCCTTCCCTGCCCTGCCCTGCCCTGCCCTGCCCTGCCCTGCCCTGCCCTTGTGATTTTCCTTTCTTTTTAATGTAATTTAAATTTTGTTTTCCCAGTTTTTTGCAGTCCTTTTGAATTTCAAGTCCTAAATAAATGTGATGAGCATATGTTTCATTTAATTCTCTAGTTCACTAAATAGAAATTCTGCAGATTTAGCTAAATTCCTGAAATGCCTCAAAGAATACATATTATTCTGACATGGAACAATCCCTAACTAATTGACGTACTTTTCCCACCTTTACTTGTTTACAAAAAAAACTTACTAGTGTTCTTCTGGCTTTCCTAAAATTTTGTATTTGTGTGCTCTCCCTTTCTTACATACATGTTGTAAAAACTGAAACCAGAGAAGAGAGTGAAGGAGAGGTCTTGATATTTCATTAGCTCAGGCTGCCACCTTTCTGGAGACTGTATCTTTCAATCTGATCTCAATCCTCCCTCCCTAGCTATTTTAAGCAGAGGCAATGCACATAGCTACCTTGTTTAAGGTGGGAAGCAGGCCATGTATGTGTATATTCTCCGTTTCTTTCTACATGGGTCTGATTAAGATGTACAAGGAGACCTATCATTCCTTCTGTCTTGCGTTTCAAGGGGGAATAAGGTCATGATTCAACGCTAACTGTAGTGATAAAGCTATTATTTTTGTGACACTGGCATAGGGCAGGACCACAAGAAGTCACTCCCATCAATATCAACATTACTTTTTTGTCGTCTAATGATTTTACATGTCCAGTGCCTTGATGAGAGACAAAAACTAGATTTCTTTTTCTGTTTTGTGTTGTGGGTGTGCTTTTTCTTTTGTGGTGAGGTCTTTTTTTTTTTTTTTTTTTTTTACCATTTTTGCTTTTAATTATCTCTGAAAAACTGCCTTGAAAATAGAGCCTAATAGAACAATTAGAAAACAATGATATTGTGGTGACAGTTATTGGGACATTAGGAGGTTGATCCATTCAGGGTGAGTAAATGTTGGCCCTCATCTGCTCTGAAAGAGAGGACTTTATTATGCAACCTGACATTAGGAATAAAGTGATCTGGCTTTCATGTCTGAGGTGTATAAAGCTGAGCCCACTTGCAAAAGGTCGAGACTAGGATCTACATTCGTGATCTAATATACAGTTTGAGAATAGGGAATATAGCCCTCACATCCTTTCCAGATGGCACTGAAGGCTACAGCCTTTAATCCAAGCACTGTGTGGAGACTGAAGAGTGGATTTTGCTGTTTGCCAATTTGTGTTCTCTTGATCCATATAATGACTTGCAATGTCTGCTTTGTGCCAATGAAACGAATTTCAGCCAACCAAGTCATTGGAAGAAGGCAACTTTCTGGCCTCCAGAAATTCATTGAGGACGCTGCTGAAAAAAAATATGGCATAAATGGTGGGTTTTGTTCCCACTGTCTTTCGCAGAAATTTATCTATATTTCTGCTGTTGCTAATAGCATGCAGTTCATTGTAATATTAAAGCACAAGCTTAATTGTAAGCTAGTGATCCATGCTGAAAAAATCTCCTGCTTGAATTTATAGGTTAGGGACATAGGCTGGTGAAAAGTAATCACAAGAATGAAAGGATGGTTTAATCTCATATGAAATCACAAATAGAAACCTGTTTAAATTCAACCAACAGCTAATAACCAAGGTTATTTCATGCCGCTATTCTTAATAGGCCAATGTGAATTTGATAATATTAATACTTATGACATTGCATACATATTTTCCAAAAGATATGATGGAAGCCCTATAAATGTAGATGTGAAAAACTGGGAAGTTCTTAATGCTAATAAAAATGCTAATATAAGCAAAAGCATGATCGAAGTGGGATTCACAGGCTTTGTTGATCATTCATTTACTTGAATGAAACACAGACTTGGCATGATATACTGATGACAAAGATTTTACCAAATCTGTATTTTGCTATACTACTGAACCTATAAACAATATATTTTTTCCCTCCAAAGTGTTAAAAAAAACCACACAAGTGTGCTTGCAGAAAGCAATTCTCCAGTGCCCTTTTGAAAATTGCAGCCAAATATGGTATGCATAAACATGTCTTGTACAAAGAACATAATTCATAATTGTTGTAGACCTCTTTTTCACTCAGTTCACTGAAAATGCTGTTCCTCTGATATTAGATTTTTGTCCAATTCAAAGACAAAGTAATGAAAGTGTTCAGTTTCCTAGGAAATTCTAAAACCAAGGTATTTTAGAAGGAAAGTACACTCCCTAGATTTTGAGATTTTAGAGAAAATTCTCATTCTTTTTATTGGTATCGCTCAGTACATATGTGCTTTCTGTCACTTCTGAATTTGATAGTTATTTTCAGATTTAAAAAGTTTGGAAACACTTCTACAAACCTTTTATCTATTGGCTTAGTAGCTAACATAAGAATGGCTTGCCTCCACCAAGAGTACCAATGAGCTAGGGTTGGATCTCAGACAGTATCCTCAAATGACATAGGAATTAGACTATAGCTGGACTACAAGTGAGTCAACGTTTTTTCTTTGAAGCAGTTCCACTGATCACACTGGAAGAGTAACCATGCCAAGTAACACAATTAGGTCTGCAGTAAGGCTACACCACAGGTGAAGCAACTAGGTACTCTTTCTCATCCCCACGTAAACAGAAAAAATGAAGACATTCTGGACACTCAAGAAAATATTGTAGTTTGATGACTGGGCTGGTCTCCAAAGTGAGATGAAGGTACAGAATCTCAATCTCTTATGCTGAAAGGGAATGATCTTCAGCCCTGAATGTCTGGACACCAAGAGAATTTCATTTGTTTTACTCTTGCTATAAACACCCAACATAATCACTTCTAGGCCATATTAAATTTTTCTTCCTCTAAAACCAGATTTTTTTATTATTATTTTTGGTTCTCATTTACTTGAGGATAAAAAGAACAAAGTATTATTTCAATTTGTATTCATTTGACTATATTTCTTACACTTTCCCATTAAGTGTTGAAGAGAACCCTGGTTGCTGACGTCTTTTTAACAACTACATCAACCAGAGGATTCCAAACACACTTGGAGTTGTACTGTCTTAAATGCAGATCACCTGATAGGTATGGTTTGGTCTGAGATTTCGAATACTTCCACTACATGCTTAGATCTGTCCTGATTTGTAGAGCAGGTCTGGTCTATAACTTCAATTTCGTAGTCATCTTTCTTTTCTATTTCCTTTTTTTTTTTTTTTTTTAATTACGTTCGTGTTTTGTGTGTGTGCTTGTGTGGTGTGGTGTACTGTAGCTTTTGGCTGCATATTCTGCTTGCATTTTTTCTGCCCTTGTGATGTTTTGGTAAAGAGGTGTTCTCATTCCAATTGATACCTCAGAAACATTAGGCATAGGTATCATGTTATACATAATGATGACTGCATAGCTGGTTGCCTTGTTTTTACCATTTAAAAATTCTGTCCAACAATCATTTATGTATAGGATGGGTCTTTTAAGAAATGTTTTTTCTTTGGTCAACTGAGTTTCACAAGATACATTTCTCAATGGCTGATGGGTACTCTTTTTCAGAATGTGTGTTTGCTGGCGTAAAGGTACTTTGAAAACTGTTGCACACATACTTCATGTGAAAGTTACACACAACGATATTTTTTTGCAAAAAAACCAAGGATTTTTCATAATTAAGACCTACTGAACACTTGAATACCATCTTATTGCTTATCTTATACATGTACAAAGCTATCTTGTACTTTGATTTAGATGTATCTACCTTCTGAACATCAATGCCATTCAGGACGTGTTTTAAAATGCAGTTCTAGCACTTATTTAGTAGCTGGATGTGGCACCTCATACTTTATCAACAATCAATTACACTCCTGTTAAACTTGCTGCTAAACAAGAAGTTACAATCCTATTAAAATCCAATTAAACATGCATCACATTTGATGGATATAATTAGAACAAGTGGAGAGGGTAAATGGTTCAAAACACTATAGCTAGAAAATTGTCAGTGGAATGTTAAATGAAAAAAAACCACCATACAATGTGCATAGAAAATATCTGTTTATGAAAAGACTTGCTCTTTACTATCTTTTTAATACATTTATTTCATACCTTTGGTTGTTCAACTGAACGAAATACATTTGCTGCCATAAGTTATGCTGATCTTTGTTCATTCTGAAAAGAAAAAAAGAAAAGAGTATATTTGTCTGTTTCAGGACAGATTTTGCAATCATGAAAAGGAATTGGCTAAATTTGTTTGTGAGTACAAAGAAATGCACTGCTGACAAACGTAAGACAAAATCATAGAGGTCAAGAAAATTATTTCACAGGAAAGGATGTGAGATCTGATATGAAATTAGGAACTTCTGCATTAGGCTTTCTAAGGTGTGCTTTGTCATTTCCTGATGCTTGAGTATTTTTAGAAAAGAAGAGAAATTCTACCACAAAACAGAACAGTGATACCGTTGAGAAAGCATCATGCAGATGTCCAATTGAGCTGTAACTTGCCTTTGCTTAAGCCACATTTTCAAAAATTTGAAGGCATGTAGTTAGACCAGAAGGAGAGATTCTGAACAGATATGAATTGATATAATATGATTTGACTTCAGCTGTGGGTTATTTTTGCCCCAGCCAAGACAAATTCAAATGATATTTTGAGAAGTTATCATAATGTCATTGACAAGACTGGGGTAAGTCACGTGCTGTCACATAACTATAATTCTACAATAATTCTGTTCAAATCAATGGAATTCATTAGGATAATAAAGGCTTAAATGAGTGAAAAATTTGGCTCACATAAAGTGCAGTCACACATGTTAAATGAGTCATAAACAATTAACAGAACTCTGATCTTAATGTTTTGTTAATTTCCTTGTTTCCAGCAAACCAAATTTTGCATAAATTACACTATCTGGAAAAAAAAAAGAAAAAAAGTAGTATCTGTAGAGTTTCAGAAAACCATCAGAATTCCTTTTCCCATCTATATAACAGAATCCCAAGTGTATTCTGGTCTTGACACAGATTCCTTATAGCACTTCACTAAGAGATATAAAGTATGCCCTTGAAAATAATACAGCTATAATTATAATTAGCTTACACATGGGCAGCTTACCTACAGATAATGAACTCTTACTGAAATACCAAAAATAAAAAAATTACACTGAAGAGAAGAGCAACACATAATTAAATGAATGTAAAAAACAAATGTCATTTTAAAATTTAGCCCCCTCCAATGTCTCCCTAGTTTTATTTTTTCTGTTGTTGTTGTTGCTTGAAAAAAATGGAGGGAGCCTAATTCTGTTCTCTTCGAAACAGTATTGACTGAGATCAGAGCATGATCTAGAGAGAAACAAAAGCAAATAGCTATGTTTTAAAATAGTTAAAGGACATAGTGTGGATGATATAAAGTTGATGAACATTATTTTAACTCCTCTATCTCTCTATTTTTCATATGATGGGACAAAAGGAGAATTCCAGAGATGCTGGTAATTATTATCTTGCCTCCAGAAACAGGTTTATGAAAAGGAAAAAGTGAAGGGCTTTGTACAAGAACAACTTTTTAATCCCCAAATCTTTTTTTTTTCCTTTGATTTAATGTGTTTCATTTAAAGTGATGTAATTTGGAATATTTCCCCTTTAATGTTACAAAGCACTTAGTGGAAATACTTCACTTTTTGAATGTATTAGAAAAGTTTTCTAAACCAAAACATATAATAAACTGCAATTGGTATGAGAAGTCTGAGTGATATTTTTTTCTAACTCATACATAGCTTCCTTTCATGAAATTACACAAACTAGCTTAGTGTGAAATTATGTGGAAGAACTTCTCTGTGTCGTATTACCTTAATCTACAAACTTTTGGCCTAGAAATGTTCTTAAAGTGGAAGCAGCCTGTCATTTCTTTAAACTACTAGTAAACTTGGTGACATTCAGCACACACTGGTTTTGGAGAAAAGTGAGCACATCAAGCTTCTCCCAACGAATTTTAAAAAAATCTCATTTATAGATCTTCTCGGAGGATAAATCAGAGGCTGTTTGTACAAATACGTTGTAAAAATTAAGATATTTAAATGCCATTAATTTATAAGGAAAATGCCTACTACAATTGCCTTGGACCTGAATTCTTTGAGCATAGACAATTGCAACAAATGTGAGTACTTCCACAACTGACTTTTACTTACAATACTAATATGCAAACAGGGAATCAGGCATGAAGTGACTGTGCTATGAATGATCTCCTTTGATTTCCATGGTTTTGGTTAATTAGGCTATTAGGACCCTTATTCTGTTCTCCTTTTATCTTGGTGTTATTGAGATGCCTATAGCAAGAACAGTGATTTTTAATATGGCTAAGATTTACAGCATCATTAATATATCTTATACTACAATCTTCAACTGTTTTATGATGGACCTGTCCTTTATGGTATAAGAAAAGTGAAAGCATGAAAATGTCAAGAATGAGTATTTATGTTATTCTTTCTGCTATGGCAAGTACCGAACGCTATCTTTCATAAAACATTTAGGAGTCCTACAGTAATGCACAACATAAGGGTATTTCTTTTGGAAAAAGATAATTGAATTACTAGTATGGTTTTGCTTAGATATTCATATATGTGCAATTAGTAAAAAGATATCTTGTTGAAAAACTTTGCATATTTGCAAGCAATCTGTATTCTAATATGAACAAGAAATTCTTACCTAATTGGGTCTACAAATTAAAGACTGAGAAACACACAATGTATTAAATTTCTTAAAAAAAAAGAAAAAAAAAGGAGTTGTGGAAGGTGCAGAATCAAGTTTTTTATTGTTATTTGCTATCAAATTGTCTCACGAGCAACTGTCATCAGCTTCTTCATGGATTCACTGAATTTCACTGAATTTTCACTGAATTTTTTAGAGTTGGAAGGGACTAAACCCAAACTTTGGTCTTTTTGATCCAGGGAGACACTAAAGGATCAGACTCCTGGACCTGACTTTTTGTGAAACATATAGAAACATGATGCTTTTAAATTTTTCATCCCTTCATCAAATATGACTGAAATTAAACAGCACATTAGAAAGCTGTCATAAGACATGGGTAAACAGACAGACAAATACTATGAATACACACATCTCATTTCTTTGGGAAACTAGGCATGTTATGTAGTATAAAAGGTGCACTCTAAGGAATAAGGCTAGCAGCCTGGGTATTTGCACATATTGGCCTAGTAAGCAGCTCTCTTATCATTGCATCACTGTCTTTTATATAGATACTTACAGAAAAATGATGGATATTTTTTGGGGGGATATCTGGCAGTAGAAGCTCCAATCCAGTTTGAACCTAATGGCCTTACATCATGGCCTTGGGTCTGAATACCTACTAGATGGTCTCTTCTCTGGCTCGCGCACAATATGCAGAGGCTACCAGTATTTTCGTGGGAATGCAAAGAAGGAAAACAGACCTCTCTAAATCAGACAGGATGGACTTCTATAGTGTATGCCTTGAATGATGATATAGAAAAACTCCTCACAGCTGCTGGTTAAACCTAAGGGTGCTCCTGACTGTGCCTCTATCCATTCACCCTTGCATCTGCTGATGTACTATATGTGTACCTTACGTCCGAACTCCAACAGTGCTTAGAGGTTTTTCTCTAGCCTTTAATTCATTAATTTGTCCACACAGAAGAAAGCCTCTTCACCTTCTTTTCAAATATAGTTGTAAAAGGACATACATTACTAGTAACTTACTGGAGAGGAAGGTGTTTGAGCCTGTCCTTTCCCATTGGACAGTTTAGGAGGTTTGCCTAAACTATATATGCTAACTGCTGTGAAATCCACATAGATACACAATGATATTTTAATTATAAAAAGAGAACACACAAGAAAGCTAAGAATCACAGCTCCTATTTGTACTCTTATTGAGGTAGGTCATGCCATGAAATATATAAGTATTTGTGATTCCAGGAAGATGAACATATACTTTCAGTTGCAAATCCATTATAACTCAATGGAGCACATACTTAATGTAGCATATTTATGTAACTTCTTTTGGTAAGAAAAGGTAAAAACTCTGGTCTTTCAAGCTTCTTTTTGAATCTCTTCATATTAACAAGAGTCAGAGATGAGGCAGACTGGACAACAGATTTGGTTTAACAGGTTTAACTGCCAGGGTTTGAGTACATTACCTACCTTTGAAGATTTTGAAGGAGGAAAGACAATTTCCTATTCAGGGGATGCAGCCTTGCTGATTGATCATGTAAGCAGGATCCAGCTTTGCCAGCAGACTTTCTGGAGTCTGTCCAATAGTTTGTAAGGACTGGTTGCATTCAGTTGTTAGCCA
This sequence comes from Numenius arquata, assembly GCF_964106895.1. Taxonomy (NCBI): domain Eukaryota; kingdom Metazoa; phylum Chordata; class Aves; order Charadriiformes; family Scolopacidae; genus Numenius; species Numenius arquata. The sequence continues at coordinate 33,694,697 of NC_133616.1, read as the reverse complement.
GTGATAGCTATTGACTGCAGACTCGGAACTGTGGGCAGAACTTGTCCACTTACCTGTTGGTTTTACCTTCATAATAGGCTTGGGAGAAACTAAATACTTAATGAAAAGAGAGAATAAAAGTTGATGAGAAGAGATCAGAAACAAAGACACAGTAGAGGAAGCAGTAAATCTGTCTCTATGTCTTTAACTATTGTAAGAGTAGTACAGCAGTGGGGTCTTGGCAAAGGCTGATAGCAGCTCTCAGCAGGTGAAATTATTAAGAAAGAAATAACTATGTGGGCTCTATGATTTATTGATGTGAAATTCCTTAATGAGTTAATAAAATTATGACCTAATTGCATGACTTCACTCATTTCTTTCTGCTTGGCCAATAAGTTACCTTATTCATTTCCCACTTAAAGAAATATATTATATTTGTACAATATGTTTAGTTGGAAAGCCTTCCAAAAAGTATTGATCCGTGAGGTACTTTTTATGGAGAATGGAATGGTGGCTATTTAAATACACTTTGCACATAAGCCAGTCTTAAAAAATATAGAATAATTTAAAAAATCAACCCACAAAATAACAAAAAAATACACAACATGAGATTGCAGGAGTACCTTATGTGAATCGAATGCAATTAACTAAATTGGACCTTTTCCAGATCTAACCTGGCTTAGTTTTATGAGGAATGTCAATGGATTTCTAATGTTTACAAGGCATGTAGGCTTCTGTTTGCTTAGATTTTCAGAAGAACACTGGAATATTCTCCTTTTTGTGTGTCTGATGTGAGTATTAGGCAGGAAGTGCACATTCTAATCTTCCTTCAACCTACTATCCACCGTGGCACTTAGAAGTTTCTTGGCTATATAGTTTTATATGCAGACTATAAATTTCATATCTTTTTAAAAAATTTTCAAATTCAACAATTTTCTCTCCAACTTCACTTAGAATTTTTCAGCAAAACATATACAAATAAATGTATACCTTGAAAAAAACCAAAACACATTTTTCTTAATCTACTGTTTTCAAGACATTTTAGTTAAGAGTATTCCCTTTCACCTTCTCTCTTCTCAAAAGGAAGAAAAGATAGTGATGGAATTTGACATATAAGGATTTTTTCAATAACAGACAAGAAAGTGTCTATTTCATTTTAATTTGGAAAATACTGGAAATATTCAGAAAATATACTCACAAGTGTTAAAAAAAGATACTTCTCATCTAAAGTCTATTCCCCAGCCTCTAGAAAGTTGCTTATTCTGGAAACATAAATCTAAGAATGACTGCAGCAGAAGTTGCTAACCATTTTTTAATGCAGTTTATCTGACAATGAAGAAAATTGATAGCAATTTATTCCAAGTGTGGTACTATCACAGCATGTAACAGAAGCTTGGCAACGCTGCTCATTCATCTTCAATTTTCATTTCTGACAGAAGGGATTTTGAAATAACCATTCTTTGAATAACTCCACAAAATCCAGGTTCCTAAAGCTAGGTATGAATGACAGCAAAATCTGCAAATATACTAGTGATGAAACTGGTTGTGGAATTGAGATATTGCAGTATTAATGTGAGGTAGTGAAAAAGAGCTAGCATAAGTTGAGAAATAATTAGTACAAAATGGCAAAGTATTTGGAAAGGAATTTATGGACATCAAAGTGACAATGTGGCTCTACACATACACATGTTCATGGCAGAGGGCATTGATTATACTGAGCATTGTTGTAATTTCTTGTAATTAATTATATTGTGTTTCAATGATGGGGAGTGCTGTTTCAAAACTGTGAGAGAAGGGTGTTCTCAGTAAACTGGGTTTTCACCTGGAACAGGGAGCATCTTCCTTTTCCTGACTGGTTTGGGCAGTCTGAATTCCAATCTTTCTGTATGAATACTCTAGCTTATATACACTTTTTATGTTTTTCCTTTTCCTTCACCTCAATTATAGCATATGAATTGTATAAAGAGGAACAGCTTTCTTTCAGAGGAGAAACTGAGAGAAGTACACTCTCTTAAAAAACACATAGAATCAGGTAGCAATCTCACAATCAGACTCTTCTCAGTGGTAGAGAGGTTACCTTCTGAACAAGATAGGCTTTAATTTCTTATGATTTTTATTGACTGAGTTCTAGGAGAAAATCAAGGAAGGAAAGTGACATAACACTAAAAATAGTTGAATAAGGCTAAATAGACAGATGTAAGGAATTGGCCAATGTTTTTGGAGAGGGCAAAAGGTCTGGCTACCTATCACAAAACAGGAAATAGCTTTTCTTTCCTTGGTGGAAAAAGACAGCAAGGTTAGTAAATTTATACAATTGATAAAAAGCTGGAGGTGTACTTCTTGTTTAAAGATTTGCTAAACTAGTTTCTGAGCAATCAAAATGTAGATTCCTTTGTAGACCAGAGCTCAAGAACATCTATTACAGAAATTATCCATATTTGCAAGACAAGAGTTTTCCCTGCTTTGAACAGTGTTGAAAAGTAATGTCTATAATAATGTCTGATCTGTGCTGTTCAGGTAAGACTGACCCTTTGGTCTTTCATCACATAGCTTTCACTGGATCAGTTCAAAATAAGCTTTTGAATCCAAGAACACTCAGACTCAGCAGCTGCAGGATCATGTTCTACAACCCCTGTAAACTTAGAGATTCTGTCCATTCTGAAGACAGAAGTAGTTCACTTGGTTTCACTTTTTCTATTTTTTATCTCCCTGAAATGATGGAAGGATCTCTCTTTCATCTAAACTGTTAGACTGTGATCTGATTCAGCTAAACATAATGAATCTTCATAGTTTTAGAATACAGACCTTTGATGTATTATCCCTGTGGCCATGCCATCCATTTGGGACATCTCATCTAGTAAGGTACTAGAAAAGGAACTTTAAAAAGTACTTTAATTGAGACTAGTGAAAAAAAAATATAATTGGGAAATTTAGATTATAATTTACCAAGAAACTTTACACTAAGTTTTGATTAAATCATATGCCTTGAAAAGGGTGTCTGTCTTAACACTTTGAGTAACAAGTGGGGGAAAAAAGTGTTCGCAATCAAAATCCTGTAAAATCACCTGAGGTCTTTCAGAAAGAAAATGTAATGGTGTTGGTAGTCAAAAAACGAGGGAGAGTATTCTGCTTACTTCACTAATCTCGGTGAGGTTGTGCAGTTTGGTTTGGCTATTTGGCCGCATGCAGTTAGTCATCCAGTGATGTTAAGGAAAAGTGACTATTACTGTTGGTGTACCCAGTTCTTTGTTTTGAAGTTATACAAGTGGCTATTTTTAAATATCTTCATTCCATTTTGTTCTTCTCATGAAGTTTACTGTCTTGCTAGTTACATTTTCATCAGTGTAAGTTACATTTCAGAGTTTCTTGAAATTTTTCTTCATCTTCTTTATTACATAGGAGCATAGACATTGCATTAGAATACATCAGCAGCATACCTGGCCTATTTTTGTCTTGAACAGCAGTTCTGACTAGTTACAAATGAGTTGCACAATGTAAAGTATAGAAGCTGAAAATTACAGAAAAAGCAATCTGCATAGTATCTTTCCCATACATATTCACTAAAAAGAGGTCCTTGCCTTGGAGGGTGCTTCTTGCAAATATTAATTCTTGTTCAAGCCTTAAAATATGTAATCCTTTTTATGCCATTCATTGTGGACTACCTGCTTTGAAATATACTTCACATCCACTTCTAGAAAAACTGTCTCACTTAAATATAACTGAACAGAATTCCAATAAACATACTTTTACTGTTACATTATTAACTTAACTCTGATATTATTCTTTTAGCCAGAGAAAAAGCATGTGCCTCTCAGCTACAAATATTTATCTTTTAACAATGTTTACACTTATCAGAAGGTCACAAGTGCTTAATCAACTTCACAACACTGCATAAGGATGGTAAGATTTCTACAGATAAGGAAACTGAGGTATGTGAAGTTTGTGTAGTCCGGATACTGTAACTTATCTACAGGCAAACTGTGAGTGAACATTTTAGCATCAATAGAGACTTCCAAACTTTGTGCACAAACTTTCCTGGTAAACTGCATACAGACACACATATTTGCATAAGTACATGCATACACATGAAATGAATGTCTTTTTGTCTGTGTGTTTTTATTTCTAAATGAAGTTTACATTTTAAGATTAAAAGAAATTTGAAAACATATTTCCTTGACTCACATCATAATAAAATCTTTGTGCTATTTATGTCAACGCAAATATTCTTGCCTGCAGTTCTGATTGATGAAATTGTGTGGTTGACATAAATCCTGTCTAAGAGTTGTTCTACACTACAGAACACATTTTGCAGAAATGCAGACCATATTGTGTAAGGTTCTTTGAAATTAGGTATTTGAACTAACCGGAGGACTTGCAGAATGAGTAAAAACATTTTTACATTATTTAAAACATTTGATACACTTCAAAAACAGGATAATATGGAACTGTTATAGTTGATGTAATTTAGATCACTTACTCTTCATAGATCTTAAATGATTAACTGCAATGTACATGCAAGAGTTTTTCTCTAAGGAAATACTTTAATGCATACTTTGAAAAATGATCTAGGATGGACTGGATGGGGAGAGGGTTTAAATGTTTGGGCCTGTTTGATTTACATACAATTTTATTTCTTGTTAGTTGTAGTTCTCTGGCAGAGAAATTAACCTGGATTTTCTTGGGTTTTTTAATTATTTACTGTTATGCGTATAACTAATAAACAGGACTGAAAATGTCTGCATGCATTACTGAATTACGTGTATATAATATGCAGTAATTGTAAGCACATAAAATCATGCATGTGCAAACACACTATATACATGATGTATGCATGTACACACATAAAACTGTAACTTGAGGTACATAAAGTTATTAGTAAATATGCTAAATAAATGCATGTAGTCTCATACTAACAAAACATACAGAAAAGAGTGGAAATCACTGACTATACACTTGAATTCATCTGGTAAAATTATTATATTATTTTAAAACTTTATTACAAACATATTCTCTTGAAACCCTTCATCACTAACTGAGGGACATATGTCATACTGTTCAGACAAAGCCATAACTTACTATTTTGACCAAAAGCTTTACATCCCTCTGGTATTACAAGTTGATGCAAAGCCTCTTGCAATCAATATCAAGCAATTGCATCTCATTTTCCGTCAGTTACTGTGCTAAATCCTTGATGGATAACTAAGACACTAATCAATACCTGAGTGTGAGTCTGATTTCATACACTTTTCTCGTGTTGCTGAAATTTTCTGGTAACACAAAATATAACAAGGAAGATTCTGAAAATATCAGGATTGAGACTATGAAAATATCATGGAAATAAGAGCACTTTCTCTTGGTTCTCTAAACAAAAAGTCAGAGTAGGATTGACACCTACATTCCCATACTTTGAGAGTAACTCTAAGAATATTACTCTTGGCAATTAAACTGCATTTGAATAAACTGCAGATCAAGTGCATCAATAGGTTTCCCTGACCTGTCACTGTAGAGTTCAAACATGGTAATGTTTTTCTAAGGAGTTTATTTAATCAGCATATTTAGTATTTTAAATTTCAGTTATCTTCTGACTCAAATATCTGTATTGCTCCTCTATAATAATGATCTTGTGGTCTAGAGATGAAGGCACACCATTGGTACAGAGTAAGTTAGTAGCAGTTTTGTCATCTCTATAAATCCTGTCATTCACCAAGATTTCACCTAAGCTGTAAAGATAGGTGACCTTCTGTCAGCAGCCATGGCACAGATGTTCTGTAGATAATAACACTTAATCTCTGGGCTCCTAAGCATAAGTATCAGATGCAAATAGAAAAAGGAAATGTTTTATAGGATCACAAATGGCTTTAACACAGGGTATTATTCTCTTATTAGTTGAATATGTGCAATATAACTTCAGGCTTTCGATCTTCTCTGTTGTGGTCACCATATGACATGTGGTCAATATCTAAACAAGAGCAGTTTGGAAAAGATCCAGGAGGAAGCTAGGAGTTGTAGAGATCAGAGTCTGTTTGAGCTCTTTATGTTTTGTGTGAGCCTGTGAGGAAGTGTACTTGTGCACAAAGTAAATAGCAGGCAAATTCTGCTCAGATTCTCACACTAGTCTGAAAACCCTGTGTATCCTAAATCATGATAACGTTTGTTGTATCCCTACATGTTGTGCCTCTGCCTTGTAGCTGCAAAAATGCCAAGAATCAGTCTGTGGATCATTGGCTGCAAAACCTACACTTGTGAGCCTCCTGTGGTTCACGGGACTATATGCAAGATCAGGCAGCTGGGCCAGCAGCAACAACAACTGTGTTCTCAAATTCTTGTCCAGAAGCTTCCTACCAAAATAGGTTTCTGGAAATCTGTCTCGTGACACCTGGAAGTAAATCACATTCATGGAAATAGTGGTGCCTTTGCTCTTAGAAGACTGACATGGTCTCTTCTTGAGACTTTTAGCACACATTTACTTAATGAATTAAACGAAAACTGAGATTGAGGGCAGAGTGAGGCTTCACAGTAAGGAAACACATTTTACTCTTGGCATGTGGTTTTGACTGTTGTCTTAACCCATGAAGATATTTAGTAGCCTGATTTTGTGAGCTACTCAGCATCTCAGTCTCTCATTTAATGTCACTGGACAAGTGGGGAGGACTTTTGGTGCCCCAGCACTCTGGAGCTAAATTATGGATAAAAGTGCAGTGCAGACATAATGCTCTTTTTCTGTCATCAGTGCATCATCTGCATCTGTCATCAGTGAGAATCAATGGTAATTTGGGATTTAAGCAAAATATGTTTCTTCCTCATCATGAAGTCTTCAGAATTAGTGCTATTTCAGGATTTCTTTCATGGCCTTCCTACCATTACCAAAAAATTTTGTGTGCCTGTACCGTCTTCTGGAAGCCTCGTTGAATCACGTGTAAACCACTCTCTGGTATTCATAATATGACAACTGTTATAAAGCTAAATCTACTTATTTGTTTACATTTCATCAACCATCAATAGTTTATTCTGTTGTTCTTGTCCTTTGATTTGATATATTTTCAAACTCTTCCAAATACTGGAAACTAGAAAACTGATTGAAAAAGAGACATACAGAGAAGACAAGGCATATCTAAACAGAAATTATTTTTGTCTCTGTATTCTTTCTGCAGATTAAAAAGTTTCTTGTGTAGCTTAATCTTACCTAACTTTCCGTAGTTAACATGCTAGAGCTAAACATATAGTTGTAAATGGACAAATGTGCAAAAAACTAAGAATTTAAACACGTTTGGATGTGCAGCCGTAAGCCCATGTTTTGCTGCCTTTAAGTTCTTTTTTTTACAGGTTATACTGTGGATGAGCTAGCTTTCAAAATTTCAAACTTAAATTTACACTGTATTGTTTATATATGTCATCCTTTTGTCCCTGGTCACAGTGTCGGCAATGTTTGCAGTGTCACCCTCTTTATCTATGCATGTTCTTCCCTTTCAAGACAAACTCATGGCAGAAATGAGAACTTCCAAACAGGAAAGTTGCTGAGGTGTCTTTGATGTCGCCCCTCCAGAGCAAGTGGATTGACCATAATGCAATATGTTAGGGGAATAACAACAGTTTTTGAGATTCAATTTTAGAATCCTTACAGGAATTATTCTAGTGCAGAAATGTCCGAGCTGCTATGACAATTTAGTCCTGCTAAGCCTCTTTTAGGGTTTAAGGTTCGATCCTCCCTCAGAAAGCACTGCACCCACTCAGCTTCTTTTAGCTTTTTCCTAGGGTAATTTGAAAGACTGTGTGGGAAGTAGGATGGGAGAAAGGAGGAGGATATAGACCATTTTAATCAATCAGCTGTAGCTTGGAGGTGACAAGGAAGTAGCTTGTTAGATCCTGTTCCAGGATTGACTTTCTGGAAAGCAGAGTCAAATTGAAAAACTATTTAACAGTAGAGGAACTACAAAGACTCAGACAGGTGTTTGAGGGCAGTTTGGACAGGTGTTCCTGTCTTATGTTTGTTGCTTCCAAATGAGTTTAAAAACGTTCAGTGCTGGCAGACAGGAATGACAGGCAACATAGCTTTGTTGATCTGGTTTCAGGCTGAGAAGTTCTTAAGAAGTACCACAGGTAATCTTTTGGTTTTCCTCTTGGGTTTTTGGTGGGGTTTTTTTTATTTGTTTGTGGGTTTGTTCTTTTGGGTTTTTGGGTTTTTTGTTTTGGTTTTGGGGTTTTTTTTTATTATTTGTCAGTTTAACAATTTGGTGGTTCTTTTCAAATTTATTGTTTGTAAAACCTCATGAAAACAAAGTAAAGAAGCCTGGTGTCAGTTTGTGTTCACAGTATTGCAGATGATCGCTAGGAAATTTCAAAAAGTTCTCAGAGCTCCACTGTTTTAAGAATGGCATGCCTATTAACTGCATCTAATGAAGCCAGAGAGCTTACCATCCAAAAGAAATGATGCATAGTACTGCTAAGTGGCACAAAGTTCACAAGGTCTAAGTTCTACCTGTCTATAATGTTTTTTTCTTGGATTATGCTCTCAAGGGAAGTTTTTCCTCGTACTGTTTTGCCTCTGGCTCTACTAGAAGACAGAAAGATCTGTAAATATTAGTTACTAACAAGTAGCATAGAGACATACTGGGAGAAAGGAAGCAAAGGAATGACATAGCGGTGTCTGAAGTAGTCACAGCAGTATTGTGTAACTTCTGAGCGGAAAGTTTCCTGATTTTTTATTTTTTATTTAAACTCATGAGGCTGGTTTGCTGTAGAATTATGTTATTAAATGTATGTTCTCCTCTCCTCCATTACTTAAGGCTACCTTTCAATGAAAATTGATTTGTCTTTACTCAGTAGTCCTTGTTTGCAGTAGAAATTTTTATCATCTTTTCTTCAATAATAAAGTTTTGTAACTAGACAACATAAAATCACCTATCACTGATACCAGCTTCTAAATAAGCTGCTAACTGAAAAATGTTTGGTAGTATGGCACTGAGAAATGTCTCATATTGTGGCTATATGCAAACATTATTTTTGCTGTGCAAGTATTATTAAGCAATGTTATAAACATATGCAGTAAAGCAATTTTGTATCATGCCATTTAGCAGCAGCAAGCTGAAAAGTTTATGACCACATATAGAATAACCTTAACTTTGTTCTCAAGTTATTTTTGACATTATTTTTTTTTCTATGTTCATTTTATTTATCACTTCTTACACATCTTCCTTGATCAGGCTGTTTTTCAGTCTCTTTTCTTTTTACTTATTTTTCATTTGTTTTGGTTAAGGTCTCTGTTTCCTCCTCATCTATCTATATTTCTTTGCCTTTTCTCCTCTTCCTTACCTAAATTCATTTTTGTGCCCCTTTCCTCAATATTAGCTAAACTAATGAGCATTCATTTTTTTCTGAAAACTTGGATGTAGATTCTTCTACTGCATTAGGTAATTCCCTATGACGTTACTAGGAATTGTTGTACAGGCATGGAGCTAAACCCCTGAGCATAACAGATCTCAACTGTTCAGAACACTTTCAGGAAAGTTAAGAAACTACAGACCTTTACAATACCTGAAAGACTTTTCAGTATATTTTAAGAATTCTTTTCATTAAATATTTATCTCCTGATTTTGGTGCATTATGAATAAACTATTTTTAATTAAATAATAGGGGTGAAGGAATAGTATCCCTGTTAGTTCTGTTTCTCATGAAGATAGCTTGCACTGTCTCATCCATCAAAACTTTGAGGCATCATTTTGTCGTGGTTCGTAGGAGGTACTGGGAGTCAGTAGATTTCCATTCTGTTCATGATTCTGTCCCATTTCCTTCTGCAGCCTCTGGTGACTTACTCAGTCCCTGTGTAAGTGTGTCTGTTTGCATATGCTATCTGTTTCCTCTTCCTCCTCTAAGTGATCTGCGTAGAATAAAGTTGTTGTGAGTTGCTCTATTATGAATGCAATAGCATATACAGCCACAACAGAGTCAATTTTCAGTGCAATTACAGTGAGCTAGGGGCATACCTTATATTATTTATGGGGTCTGTGCATCACATGGATCATGAGTCAACCAATGTTGACAAAAATGTTTGACAAATAAATCCATTATGGAAATTGTTTTTAAAATGCTTTCATTTACAAAATAGTTAGCATCAGAAGAATACTAGAGTATGTAAAGGAGAATGAACTGTTAACTTTCTTTCTCTGCACAAGAATATTAATAGGAAGCTTCGGTATCTGGTACAAAGAGCCTGATTATACACAGACAGAGCTTTGAAGTTCTTCTCTGGGGCACAGTTTCTTGATGGCATATTTAGGTTGCATTCTGTAATGTTTATTTTTAGACAACTGTCTCCTTATTTAATAGCAACAGTATAGAGTACAAGGTTTACAGATAATAATACTTGACTCCACATTTGATGATAGCATAACAAAAAACCCCCAAACAAAACCATGTGCTTACACAAATATAGGTTCCCTAATATGCTCATCTTCATTGATGGGAGCTTATATTACCATTTAGATCAATACCCCACTATTGATTAGTATAAAATGTATGTGCAACTCTTGTAACAAAAGGAAGTACTCTGTGTAAAAAACACATCAATGTGCTTTCTCAGAAACTGACTCATTTTTTTTTGTTTTTTCAACACACCTATTTCACCTATCTTTTAAAAATGTAACACTTTACTGTGATTTTTTTCTTCACTACTTCTTCCTCCAGTATCATCACCAAAAAAAAGGAAATACAACCTAACTGAACCATGAATGCATTTAAAATTTCTCAGGGGAAAAAAAGTGAATCTGAATGTGGTATAACCAAGGGTTTGAAATTCAAAGGTTTACTGCTATATCTCTTTAATTATATTATCAGATAACAGGGTAATGTCTCAATAAAATTTTCCTCAGCATGGTGATAAAATAATCTTTATTTTTTCTGCTTTCAAAACTATTTAAAAATATCTTCAGTTATTATAGATTGGTTGGTTTTTTGGGTTTTTTTTTCAAGTGCTAGTGACTTATATGCTATACAGTAGTCATTTATTTGGGAATTTTTATTTTAGCATTTAAATCATGTTCAATTATATATCAGCATCAGTTTCATTTCTTTTTGGTACAAAACCCAACCTAGTTGCACTTGAAATAAAGGTTATAATAGACAATGGGGAGACAACTATAACCACGTATTTCTATATGGTAGCTGCATAAGGCCTTAAGGTAGAAGTGAAAACCTGAGAAAATATCTGTGTTTTTCATGCAGGGAATAAGGCATGATCATCTCATGAAGTACTTGAACTAGTCTACTGAAGACACATCTGTCTGTAGCAAACAGTACTCAGATCACAATGTGACTAATATCACATCCAATTGCTTTTGACGTCCAGCCTGAGTAAGATGATACATATATATTTCTGTGTGGTTAAGCAACTTGCAGTAGGATTCCAGAGCACAGATGGAACTCTAAATCTCTGTGCTCTTAGCCAGGAGCCCTAAGTACTTGTTACAACCTGCAGCCTTCCATCAGAACTTTTCTCATGCTCTGCTTGTTTGGCACTATGTTAATTATTAATAATATGCTATAAATATTCTCAGATTCCAGACAGCTATGTTTTATTTTCATGTTGACAATATTGTGTATAAATTGTAGACATGTTTAACTGTACTAACAACAGAGAATACTTCCTTAGCCATTTCATGAGACAGATTACTAGCAATTGCTGATTCTTGATCAAAGTTCACTAATAGCAATCACTTGTAATCTGAATATAGTTATTTTTGCAGGACTTTTCCTTAAGACATGAATAATTTTTCTTGATATGAATAAAGTACAACTGTTGTAAGAGATAAATGTCATAAAGATTTTTAGATGCTAAGGAAAAATGTAAAAACATAAATATTATGTTCATAATGAATCGTTTGGAAATATGAATATGTGCAAAAGAACTAAAATCAACTATAAAATCTAAATTAAATAAAGAGAGTGATAGTGATTGACTAGTTCAAAAGTTCTATTATTTGAATTATTTCTATCCTTTCTCCACTAAAGTCTAGATTTTCCATTGGGAATAAAATCTTAAACTGGAAGGACTGTATATACGACACTTGAGGATTTGGAGATTTCATTTCTAACTTTAAAATGGTTTTTGGTTTCTGGAGTTCAACTTCTTTGTTTCTCTCAAATGCATCTTGCTAGAGCTGGAGAACTCAGTGCTTATTTCCTACCTACTTTTCCTACCTTCATACGTTGTCATCCTTTTGGCTAAGGCAAGCTTTGCCTGCAAATAAAAAGACAGAGAGAGTCTTGGGTTTGAGTTTTTCCTAGATTTAGGGTTTAAATATTCAATATGGGCTAGACACTGGAAAAAATATTTAAAATGGTGGTGTAAAACCTGAAAGAAAATCCTTCTGAAAATCTAAGATGTCTAGTTATTTTTCTTGGGTTTTTTTTTGTTTCTGTGAAATGAAAGTTATGATTCTTTACCACAAAGTATCATTAAAAAGTTTGAACCCAGTAATAACTGTCTGAGGGAGACACTCAGATGTCACAAAAAAATCCAACAAGAGAATATGGATAAGCCTGTGTAATAATGTGAATAATAAATAACTTTTAATTTGGAGGATGACCATCTTCTATAAAGTTTCTATTACTTTTAATCTTTATTTATCTCTTGCTTTTCTGACTTTTTGATTTTGTATAAAGACAAAAAACTTCTTGTGTCCTGGGAAAATAACCCACGTAAATATGTTCCCTTGGAAAGTTTGCACCAATAATGTACTTTATATAATTTACATTAAATGACTGGTTGTAGGTGCTGGATGAAACATTTCATTTTAAATATGACACATGGTCTTAGAAGATAGGATTGTAAGATCAATAAGTCTCTAGGTAAGAAAACTCTCTTTCAGTGTTGTCTTTAAGTTTCTCATTCACCCAACAAAAGGTAAACTGCCAGTCTGAATACTTTGCTTGATTAACTTCAAAACCTTATTACTACTTGTAGAGCTTCTATGAAGTGATGCCTGTTGCAGAACAAATATATATATATATCTTGCATGGAGTGGCAAAATATACTTTTTTAAAAATACAAATTATGTTAATCAGTATACTTCATATTTATTTATTCACATAGGTGTGTGTTTTTACTACCATATCACTCAGCAGAAGACATATTTCAAAAGGTGAAGTTTTTAAGAATTTAGATAGTATAGAAATAATTTATGCCATCTACTTGGAAAAACAATAAACAATAAAAAATGAAACAAATTAATAATTTTAGCATAGTAATAATAAAATATTTGCTGATATTCAGAAAGAAAGGACTTAAACTCAACAGGAGAAAAAAACAGATTGCACTCATGAGACTGAAATGGACCAAATCACCTTTTTCCTCTTTCTGGAACTCTTTTCTCTAAGTCTTATCTCTATGTGACTGAAAGAAATAAATGGGCTCAGATGACCACTGCCAGGGAGGGATAATTGAATTCTACCATATCATTGTAGCAGTGAGGTATTATGTCTGTATTTTAGCCATAGTCAAATGAGTTTTAAAGCTACTACAGACAAAGTGTTAAATGTTGTATTTACATACACACTCACACAAGGAAGAGGTTTTCAGTACATGCAGCATTGAGTGCATTCTGTTAAAGACACCACCTTTGAGCACAATGGGTGCCTTCCATTATACATTGCAAGTGAACAGACACTGTAGCTGTAAATAAGTAAAGACCATCTTCTGTGCCTTGCTCTTCCTTGATAGTTCGCTTATCTTGGATTTAGTTAAAGACACATCTCAAAGTAGACTGAAAATCTCTGAAAACAAGAATCTGGGAATGCTCTATAAATATTTTTTTTGCAAATAAACTCTGTTATCAAAAAAGTATATTTTGTACCCCTTTCTCTATGACTTGTCTTAAAAGAAGTTAAAACACTAAAAAAAGGTCTGTTCTTATAAATATGTACAAAATTTACTCTTATCTGCATATTCAATAATTAACTTTATTATATACAATATTCTTGAAGCTAATGAAACTGTTACAGAAAGTAACATCAAGCATTTTTCTTCCATAATCCTAATCGTACCCGTAAAGTAAAACCAGTAGACTCTGCAAGGCTTATATTAGTATTTGAAGGAACTGTTATATTTATTCATAAACTTGTGGGATTAATAAATATATTTAAAGGACATTTCAGAATATTAACTATTCTCATTTTTGTGGTTTGAACCTTTTTAGTTAAATAATAACATTATTCTCTCTCTCTTTCCTCTTTCTTTTTTTTCCCCCCCCGAGTTTTTATTGATTTTATTACAAAGCTCTGGATAATTATATTACTATTTATTTGTATGAGCACAATAACATTCCACAGGAGTTAAATAAAATCATGAAAAACCCTATATTTAAAATATTAAATGTAATGAAGAAGTAAAAGCAGTGGGGAATGCAGTCTGTAATTACATTGTCTAAGCCGCCAGTGAACAATCTGTAGGAACTGTTTTGCTTTAAGGTCGAAATAAAGATTTTTAATACATCTTTCCAGATCACTCTAGTTTAAAACTAATGCATGTTTCTGACAGAAAGAGTGCAAGTCTATGAAATGAGAATCAAGTTCTGTATTTCACAGCAATTTTGTTGAGACGAAAGGAATAATTAGATTACTTTCTCTCATTGCTATGATTCCCTCCATCTTGTAAGTGTCGTGTTGCCAATCTTAACTTTAAGTAGTCAGTAAGAAATAGCATTTATAAACACTGAGGGACAGAATGTACTAATGCAGTAATTAAAAAAATGCTCTTTGTTGTCTGATACTGCTACAAAGTGCAGAGGAAAGGAGAATATATACCTTCAAGCTGGAGATTAGGTTGCAAGTTACTCTAAAGATGATTAGCTCTTTGCCAGTTACTACTGATAAAGTACTACTCTTTGTAAAATTTAGTATTAACATTTAAGAGAATTCTAAAATTTGAGGATACAAGCAAGGTTTCTCAAATAGATCACAGCCTGTCCTGAGCCATTCTTTATTTCTCATATGACCTATCAGATATTTATGGAGTGATATTTAGTGATATTAATCCATTTCTGCTGTCCAAAATCTGCTTCTGTCAGCAGTGACATCTCCAGTACAACTATATCAACCATGAGCATTAAGATGTAAGTATAAAATCAGAAATGCCAACATATAAAATGAAATATCTGTGATTAATCTCATTAATAAGAAATTATTGTAGAAATATATTCATAGAAACATAAGAAATGGAAAGGTTTTAATATGTTAATAAATAAAGAAGAATTCTATGAACACATACATTTTACCAGCACTCTTGGACTTTCATTACCATAGCCTAGTGCTCAGAACAAGCTTTTACAGACTTCTGCTCCCCAAAATGTCACAAGTATTCACTTTCTCAACAATTTTAAAATTAATCTCGTTATTTGCATTTTCCACTGATTTGTTGGACTAAAACTTTTTCAGCTTGTGGGCCTAAGAAACACTCTTTCTACACTAAGCCAAAAATTTGTTATCCAAAATGAAATCATAACAGTCTAATAAAAGAATTACTCTTTTTGCAACTGTGGTGCTTACAGAAAAAAAAATAAGAATACTATTACAGAATAAATGTCTATAAGCAGTATAGAAGTAACTATAAGCATAGTTACAAAGATGTCACGTCTTTATTGCTTGGTAATCATTCTGACATGGTGTGATATGTTTTATAGGCAAGAAAGAAAAATATGACCTCCATGAAACAAATGTAAAATGTGTTGAAAAACATAATGCAGGAGAATCATAAGCAACAGTTTGATGTTGAAAAAAAAATTGACCTTTCATGTGTCTAATAATGCTTAGTATTTTCATTAGCAAGCTGAATGGTAAAGAAAACAATTCCTAAGTGTGAAGTAACACACTGCAGGTAAGTGTTTTAACATGAATTTACCAAGGGTAAATCATGCTTGACCAATCTGATAACCTTCTATGACGTTATAACTGGATGGCTGGATGAGGGGAGAACAGCAGATGTCATCTACCTTGACTTCAGCAAGGCTTTTGACACTGCCTCCCATAACATCCTCATTAGAAAATTCAGGAAGTGTGGGCTAGATGAGGGGGCAGTGAGGTGGACTGAGAGCTGGTTGTGTGACAGAACTCAGAGGGTTGTAATTAATGGAGCAGGTTCAAGTTGGAGGCCTGTAACCAGCGGTGTCCCCCAGGGGTCAATACTCGGCCCAGTCCTGTTCAACATATTCATCAATGACCTGGACAAGGGGACAGTGTATCCTCAGTAAATTCACTGATGATACCAAACTGGGAGGGCTGGCCGACACTCCAGAGGGCTGTGCCACCATCCAGCGTGACCTGAACAAGCAGGAGAGCTGGGCAGAGAAGAGCCTAATGAAGTTCAACAAGGGCAAATGTAGGGCCCTGCACTTGGGGAGGAAGAATGTCAGACACCAATATAGGTTAGGGATGGATCTTCCAGAAAGCACTTCTGAGGAAAAGGATCTGGGGGTCCTGGTGGATAGTAAACTTTCCATGAGCCAGCAATGTGCCCTTGTTGCCAAGAGGGCCAATGGGATCCTGGGCTGCATAGGGAAGAGTGTGATCAGTAGGTCAAGGGAGGTCATTCTTGCCCTCTACTCTGCGCTGGTGAGGCCACAACTGGAATATTGCGTCAGTTCTGGGCTCCCCAGTTCAAGAGTGACAGGGAACTACTGGAGAGAGTCCAGCATAGGGCAACTAAAATGATTAAGGGATTAGAGCATCTCGCTTACGAGGAAAGGCTCAAAGAGCTGGGGGTCTTTAGCCTGGAGAAGAAAAGGCTGAGGGGAGACCTTATCTATGTTTACAAGTGCCTAAAGGGTGGGTTGAAGGATGATGGAGCTGGACTATTTTCAGTGGTTTCCCGCAACAGGAGAGGGGCAACAGGCACAATTTGGAACATAGGAAGTTCCACTCAAACATGAGGAAGAACTTCTTTAGAGTGAGGGTGACAGAGCACTGGGACAGGCTGCCCAGGGAGGTTGTGGAGTCCCCTTCTCTGGGGATTTTCAAGACCCGCCTTGATGCAGTCCTGAGTAATGTGTTATAGGCAATCCTGCTTTAGCAGGGGAGTTGGACTAGATGATCTCTAGAGGTCCCTTCCAACTCTGAGAATTCCGTGATTCTGTGATTCTGTGATTCCGTTTCGAGTATGATGAAATTTTAAAAGATGGTGGAGAATGAGTGGGTTGGAAAATACTGGATGTATTCTAGTAAGGATGAAGGCAAATAGATATACACTCAGGCATAATCAACAATCTTTGTAGAAATATTCCATTCTATTCTATTCTATTCTATTCTATTCGATTCGATTCGATTCGATTCGATTCTAACTTTCAAGAAGAAAGAAGGGATTTATTATTTTTAGTCTAACTGTGGTTCA
This sequence comes from Numenius arquata, assembly GCF_964106895.1. Taxonomy (NCBI): domain Eukaryota; kingdom Metazoa; phylum Chordata; class Aves; order Charadriiformes; family Scolopacidae; genus Numenius; species Numenius arquata. Next base: position 33,677,344 of record NC_133616.1, on the reverse strand, counting down.
TTGAGTAACTGGGCAGTGTGTTTCCGAATTGCACTTGATCTGTATGTGATTCATATCAAACTCTCAAAGATGTGGCTTGAAGTGGTGAAGATAGGTGGTGCCAGTACTTTTTTAAGGAAAATAACACAGAAAAAAAGCATAAACTAGCTTGACATTTTTCACTGATGTATTTCAGCTTCCAACACTTACCATTCTTGTATTCAATTATTTACATTATACTGGCATCCTGTCAAGACTGAAGCTTTAAGTGTGTGACTGCAGAAATGTAAGGACAGTCAGACCATTGGCTCTGCAAGACAGGAACTAAATTTTGTGATAGGTAAAAGACATGCTGTGAATAGTCTTTTCAAGAAATATACTGTAGTTCAATTTCAAATGTGCACTATCTGCAGAAAATTTCATACAGTTCTGTCCTATTTGGCTTAAAAGTTGCTGAAGCTGTTGGTAATTTGACATTGAATTTCTTATGACAAAATGATTTCTGGAGTTTACAGGTGTTTCCATCAAAATTCAGTTGCAGTATTCCCCTTGTAATAATTTCTGAGTCTATGTGAGTCCGTGGTATCCAAACTTGAGCTTTCATAAACTAGTCTGGGGACTAGAGTTGGCTTTGGAGGAAGAGGTTTCCATATACCTCTGTCCTTGGGAAGAGTTAACTTTATCTATGTATTAATAAAAGCAGCAACTAGCAACTATTAGCAATTACACCATACAAAAGAGTCCTGTAATCAGATGGTTTTATTAAGTTCTTTTCACAAATGCCTTTTTGGACTCCACTTCTGAGCTCCCTCTTTAAAACTTAAATGTTTTGCACATGCAACATTAATTTTGCCTGGTGATGTCATGCTAATTACTGTTCCTGGTCTTCCTTTATGTATCAGAAGCAGTCTTTGTATTACAATCTGCCAGACTTAACATATAAAACTTGAATTTTCCAGCTTGAATAATAAAAAAGATCCTATAAAAAGTGTTCAGATCCCTTTCTACAAGAACATGGTTTTCATATTCAAAAAATATAAATATGTAGCTAAAAAAACTTATGTTAGTGTTCTGTTGCAGCCAAAATAAGCAATAGTTCCAAAATAGTTCCTGAACTAGGCTGATGGGTCTTTTTGACAGTTCTTTTTTCTGTATTGTTATGGCAGTAGGGGTTGTTATATTTTCATGGAATGTATCTTTTCTCCTCTCCTTTAACATTTCAGGAAATATCCCTCTACCTAATCTGCAGGGGAGTTGCTCTCTGCAAGAAGAAAATTCTCTGGGACAGATCCTAACTTTTTTACCCACATCCTACAAAAAAAGATATATTGAAGACTTAGAAGTACAGTATAAAACTGAACTATATTCATGGATCTAGAAATAGTGTGAGGCTATGTACTCCCAGGCCCAGAGGAAGAGGGATGTTTGTGGAACTGATTCCAAAGTATGACATGATTGGTATCTGTGCACTTCAGTACTGCTGTGTTTGAAGGTAACCTTACACTCCTTGTTACATGATCCAATTCCTGCTAACCATTTACAATCATGCAAAGAAGAGCACGATCTGACCCAGGAAATACTGTAATAATCCACTCCAAATACCTTTGCTCCTGTTTAACATTCTTACTACTTTTCTTTGTACATTTTCTCAAGCCGGAATCATAGAAAAAGGGGCAAGAGGTAAAGAAATTTACTGAATTAGTCTTTCCCCTTTAGCTTTCTAATATTTCAGTGTTAAAAATCTATGTGGATTCCAAAATTAAACAAGTTTTGTAACCTTCTCTGATCTTCATGTGGATATAAGCTCAGCTGACAAATCTGCCCCTTCGGGGGCATAATACAATGCAATTAAACACATCTGGAGAAAATCAGAACATGTATCATAGACCTTTTAGAGATAAAAAATTGCTCATTTGTCATACACTCCATCAGTATGTGATTAACCCCTGTAACATTGCTTTTTAGTGCTGCATTATGTTTTAGAAACCTGAACTTACAGTGTGCTGCTTCTCCCCTTGCTGATGATTTCATACTGTAAAATAAGAACATGGAATTTTTTATTTATTTTTTTTTTTTCAGAACACATTCCAATTGTTTTAAGAGTTTGCCTCCATTTAGTTGTACTCACATTTCCAGGTAGTACTTTAGGTCTGTATAGACTTCATATATCACAGCATTGCTATCTCATATCTGCAGGGGAAGATGGGGGGTTTAGTAAGAATAGAAATGCTTTGGACAGGAAAGCACAGTGAAACCTGAGTCCTGTCATTACTATTAGTCTCTTCTTTTTTGAAAATCAAATTTATCCACAGATATTCTTAAGAAAATGTCTAATAGAATGACAGAAAGATCTCCGATTCTAAAGACCAGGAATTTAGCTCACAAAAAGAATGAATGAGCTAATTTATTTTCATGACTTAGTGTAATATGGACAAATCCTTACTTAATCAATTTTGTAATTACGTCGATGGCTTCATAAGTCAAAGAACTTGTGTGTACCACATGTTCTATTAGAAAATCTGTCTTCTGATTGCTGCAGTTAGGCTAAAATGTAACCACAATACATAACATTCTTTCAGACTTCCTGGGAGCACTTGCTACTTTAATAGCAAAAACAGACACAGTGAATTAAAATGACCTTGCTTCTTTGAATTAGTGAGGGTTAGAGTATGCAAGCATTAAATCAATGGCTGGTATGAGCCTTGCTCAGCTGTAGGGAGATCTGTAGTAGTCCACTCATAATTTGAGTTGTAAACTATCTGTCTTTTACAGCATCCAACACTCCCTCTATTCTCCTCAGTACCCACTGTGCTAACACCTGTCTCAGGTAGGGCTTCTGTTTGAAGGTGGCTTAGTGATTTGGCAGTAGTGCTGCACAGATCTACACTGTAAACATAGACTCCTGCAAGACCTCAGGGTTCTTGCTCTTTCCATCAGTGTGGGCTGGTAACAAATGCAGGAAATACATTGTGCATTACTTTTTAAATTGCTTTTGGGTAAAGCTTTATTGCACACATTTTATTGAAACTGATTGTTGGGGATTTTATTTTTTGCTTTCTTGTTTGTTTCAAAGACAGTTTTCAGCTGCTACCTAGTAGTTTAAGAAAGTATCGTTAAGTCCATATTCAATAATCAAAGAACCTTTCCTATATAATTCTGGTTTAAAGGCTTTTCAACTCTGTTTTAAAGAAGCCATGTTTAAAAAATATCTACATTTTCACAACTCACAGTATGGATCCCCTTCACTGAACTCATAAGACTCTAAGAACAACCTTATTACCAGGTTTTCCCATGTCGTGGCACAGGATTGTATAAAAAGCAAGGGTTTTGTTTGTTTGTTTGTTTTATTAGTATGTATTTGCTTGTTTGTTTCCTGGAAAAAGAAGAGTGATAGGAAAAAAGTTGCCTGCTGGGAATGCAAATGGATACAAATAATTGATGTGACCACCATATGTGTCACACATTTCCTTTGTAAACATTTTTCACTGGGAGCTGGACCCACAAAAAGAGATACACAGATGAACGTGTTTCCACACTAAGTGCTTCGTACTGATAAGAAGTTTGAAAATATTTCCTAAGTAACTGAAACCTCTCTTTTTTTTTAGCCTTGCTATTATTCTTTTCATCTTTTGTACTTCCAACATTTCTAATTAGGTAAGTAGATAGATTTCATCATTTGAGTATGTATACACATGTGTATCAACTTCAAAACTTCAATTTTGTCCTTAAGTCTTACAACACATTTTCTTCTTTATCTTAGTTTCAGATTCTTCTTCTCAATTCATGCATTATATTACTGTCTATTCCTTTTCTCTCCTGTTTCTTCTATTAAAATGCTTTCCACATTTGGAGTAAGTTTCTACCTTGTAAACCAAGAACAAGCAATTTTTTGCTTCAACAATCATTGTAATTTTCATCCTTGCAAAGTCTTTCTATTAAGATGTCAGTTTAGTCTCCATAGTAATAAGCTTGAAGATACAGAGGTACACACACATGTGCACATATGTTTCTTTGTGATTAAAGAATCTTACTGCAGAAGCATGTCTGTTTGACGGTGAAACTTGCACTCAGAATGCCTGATATACACTGGAAAGTAGAAATCAGTCAACTTTTTTGTCAAAGGAAATCAAAACAACAATCATGCCATATGCTGCTTCTCTGTATTGACATTGTATATCTCACTAAATGCAAAGAAAAGAAAGGGATCCAGAGGAAATAAAGAGTAAGTTATTTCATATTCCTTGTGCCTATTCACTTGTTCTTACAAACACTTTTGCTATTTTTTCCCCAAAATGAAAATATTAAAGGTAGTTTCACCTTGTTCACCCCTTCCCTTAATAGTAAAATATAAAGGAAGTTTCTGGATGGATGAATAGAATATAAATGATTTATTAAAAATCATAAACATGCACCACATTTCAAGAGGCACTCTACAAGAATCTATATAATTTAGCATAATGTGATCACATGCATATAAATTATTCCTCAAAGATCAAGAGGAGACAGAAGGAAGGGAAACAGCTACTTTGAACTTCATTTAATAAGAGAAATTAATTAGAAAAATGTAATAAAGGCTATTTTGTCTATAGTCCATGAAACCATGGTTATGGATCCTTTTAATATCATTTAAAAGAGGATCTGTTATTTAATTAGGAGAAATAAGTCTCACATAATTTCTGTTAACAGATACGAAATTGCTTTTCCTTAAAATTTCTAGATTGCTAAATTCTGTTTTTATAATGCCTAACAGAATGCCTCACTGAGTCTCTTCCTGACTAAAAGAGTCAGAAATTAATAATACTGGTGCAGGTTTGGTTTACTTCTTGTAAACTAAATGTCTCCAATGTGCTGCACTCCTATTTAGTAGTCTTACAAAAGAAGTTATTGGAGATGCATGATCTCTTTTTTACCAGCTTCTGCCCCAGCACTTGAGACAATATTTTGGAAATTCGAAAATTTTGAAATTTTTAACATCTGACAGAACAAGTTTAAGTGGCTCTCTTTAGATCTGAAACAGTAAAGTCATTTAAGTTCTTGTGTGTCTTTGAGGGAGAAAATAACATTCATCTTGAAGTTGCTGGGAATACTTTCGTGCTTAGAGATATAGTTTATACTGAACTGTCTTCCTATCCAAGGATGTTGAATTGCAGTCTTTCTGTGGAAGAGAACAAACCTTTAAATTGCTGTCAGAGAACTGACTTTCTATCAGACTTCTTACTGATATTGCATTTAAATTAAATCCTAATTGTGATAGTTTCATAATATAAGTAACATTACACTTAAAAGACATTTAAGTAACACAGAAATTAGATATTTAAATATTTACAAAATGTTAACACTAGGACAGGTACATTAGAGTTGCAAACACTTGTTCTGAAAAATAACTTTCACTACAAAAATGGAGTTTGAAATCAAATGAAAACTGTAGATGTTTCACCTAAACTTTTTTGAATTTGAGATACATTTAAATTTTAAAGAAAGTTTCTAAATATGTATCCAAAAGAGACTGATTTAGTTTCAGATTAAACTAAATATCCCATTTGATCCGAAATAATTTTGACCAGTGAAGCCATTTTTCTTATAGCTCTTCGTAGAATGAATTCTTGCGAAGTCTCACTTTTAAGATCTTGGGCTTTTTTCTGCATCTTACACAAATTTACTTTAGAATTTAGTGTAACTTTAAACAGTACCAAGCAGACTACAATGAACACCTAAAGCAGGGCCTAAGTAAACTTTTGCAGAGGTAGCTATTGCTCATCTTGGGTAGCATGTTATCTGTGTTGGGCACTTTCTCAACCATAGTCTTGTGTCCAGTGGGCTTAAAACTAGAAGTCTGCTTGAGTTTTCTTCCTGCCTCAGAGAAAATTTGCCTTAAGAAATAACATGTTTCACTCAAGGAAGCCTGAAGAATTTGGGAGACATATAGAATATATAGAAGATACACGGTAAATGTAATACATATGAACACTGACAATCTGGGGTGGGTTCAATAGGGGCCACTGAAAAAGTGTGGTTGGAGCCCTTGCCTTGCAAGGAGAGGCTTTGGCATCAGTGCTGGTTCATCCAGGAGAAGGAATGGCTTTGGTGGTACCCAGCAGCATCCCCAGGACAGGCAGCAGGGGATGGGAGGGGATGGAGGAGACGCAGCTGGGCTCTTCACAGCAGTGTGTGGAGGGAGAGTGAGAGCCAGAGGCACAAGCTGAAACACAGGAGGCTCAGGCTGGAGATGAAAAGAAGTCTTTTCCCCATGAGGACAGCCTAGTAGTCAAGCTGGGGCCTGAGAAGGCTGGGCCACCTCTGACCTGGGGAGTTTCACACCCTGACTGCGTTAAGCCTGAGCAGTCCCATCTGAGCCCACTGCTGAGCCTGCTCTGGGCAGAGGCTGTGGCTAGAGACATCCCCAGGTCCCTGCCAGCCTCAATTGTCTGTGATAATTGCATTATTTTTCCAACTACATAGCATTATGGGTATAAATCACATTATATAGCACCTAGTCCAATAGACTTAAGGTTTGGGTAATCCGTGCACTAGTAATGAAAAATTCACATTTTGATTATTTTTAAGTTTTACTTTCAACACATCCCAGTCAACAATGGGTTTCATAATCTCAAGTAGGAGAAACTGGATCTGACACTACAAAGAGTCACTGGAAAGAAAACCTAAAGAAGGCCAAAACCCACTCCATTTAGGCAAATAAAGGACTCCACAACACTAGTTTTCTTTGGGGTAAGGCTTCTCTCCAGGCAGAATTCAAAAGTTTAGGGAGCAGGCAGTAGCCTTGCTTCACTAGAATAAAATCAGCTACCATGTAAGTGCAAGGAACAGGATGAAATACAAATACAGTGATTTCTTCATTTGCTTTGTTTTGTTTTGCTTTTGTGTATCTTTTTCATGTCTACTGGCACCTTTAGTGAAATGGTTAAGAAAATATTTAAATTTCAATATGCTTTGTGTAACATAGAATCATAGTATTATAGAATCATGGAATCATAGAATGGTTTGGGTTGGAAGAGAATTTTAAAGATCATCTAGTCCAACCCTTCTGCCACGGTCAGGGACATCTTGCAGTCCCATCCAAGCTGAACTTAAACACCCCCGGGGATGGGGCATCCACAACTTCTCTGGGCAACCTGCTCGAGTGTTTCATTATGCTTATTGTAAAAAGTTTAATCCTTAGGTCCAATCTAAATTTATGATCTTTTAGTTTAAAAATGTTGCCCCTTGTTCTGTCACTACAGGCCATGGTCTCTCTCCGTCTTTCTTAGAAGCCTCCTTTATGTATTGAAGGGCTACAATAAGCCTTCTCTTCTCCAGGCTAAACAACTCCAGCTCTCACAGCCTTTCTTCATGAGAGAGGTGTTTCAGCCCTCTTACCCTTTTCATGGCTCTCCTCTGGACCTGCTCTGACAGGTCCATGTCTGATTGTACTGAGGACTTCAGAGCTGGATGCAGTAGACCAGGTGGGGTCTCATAAGAGCACAGTAGAGAGGGAGAATTACCCGAGCTTTAAGATCAATGAAGTTACTGACCAATTTGACAGAACCATCAGTTGTTTATGTAATTAATTAAGCCTTTTTTTTTACTCAAGACCAACAGATCTCACTGAATTTAATTGCCACTCAATCACAGAGCAAATTCCTCCTGAAATTAAAAGCCTCTTCTGCAAAGAGAAACAAAGCTTCAGCTATTTCTTTAGGTTGCTTTTGTGTTTGGGCCTGCCACTCTTAAAATAACAAAATTGGATTTTCATTTTCACAAATCCTGATATTATTTTTTTTCAAGTTAAACACCTTTCAAATTCAAAGGCTCCTGCCTAGCACTAGCATATTAAATGGTATACAACTAAGAAAACATCTCAGAGATTGCTGCTATATTTCTGAACTATTCTGCAGGAGTAAATCAAGTGAGAGAAGTACTGGTATAATGTGGGGGAGGAAAAGGGCACAAATCTTTACAGTTACTTTGCTCTCTGATTATAGTCATCAATATTACAATCAAGAAAATGAATGGTCAGTATACATAATTTACAATACTTCAAAAAAATACTCAAGAAATGTCACTTATTTACTCACCTATAAAATTTTCTGAATTCTTACAAGCTGGCAGGCAATCTCTCTTTTACTCTTATTTCTATTTGTGCTGTGATGCTAGTCCATCCTGAACATGCCATTGCAGAAACATTATTGTGAACAGGAGTCAATCATTTTGAAATCTGAAAAAGATGAGTTGTTAGTGGGATAGGTGGGGAAAATCTAACTAAACCCATAGCCCATGCCAAAACAAGGTTGCATTGATTTCAGTGGTCACTCCACTCCTCTAACTCATTGACTTCAATCAGAGTTTTGCTTCACTAAGGATTTTGTGATCAGATACTTCATTTGGACAAAATGGATCCATCTTTCAAATTGTCACTGTATGCTTAGGAAGGTCAAAGCTGTATTTTATGTAACCTAAACTAAAGAAGACTTGGGCTGTGGGGAAGAAAATGACAATGAGAGCAAGAAAGACAGAAGATGAAGAGGGAGTCAGAAAGTGTGTGACAGTACTTCATTTGCCCTTTGAGTTCCTGGGAAGATGTTTTCAGTGATCTACTTACTTGGTTTCCACATGTTACTACCTCCTGATATTTGATGTTTTGGAGACAGTAGATGGAGATAGCAGTTTTATTTTGCTACTTCACCAGCTTTAGCAATTAATTTTCTAATAATGATTGAATATTGTAATTATTCATCTTAAGCCTGAAAATATGGGCTAACAAAGCTCCAAAATCATTGCCCTTATTTAGAACTTTTGAAGAGTTGTTTGACACTTACACTTCTGTTAGTGGTGGCCAAATCTCACAGCTTGACAGCAGCAAGACTGCCATAGTTCTGTGCCTCCGGCCCCACCAGGTTGAAGGGAAAAGGTTGTGATGGTGTGCACGTAGTTCCAGTAATGCATATACAAACATACATATACCATATGCATGAATCACAGAATCACAGAATTGTAGGGTTTGGAAGGGACCTTCAGAGCTCATCTAGTTTGACCCCCCAACCAAAGCAGGTTCAACAAGAGCAGGTTCGAAAGAAACACATCCAGGTGGGTTTTGAATATCTCCAGAGAAGGAGACTCTACAACCTCTCTGAGCAGCTTGTTCCAATGCTCTGTCACCCTCAAAGTAAAGAAATTTTTCCTCATGTTCAGATGGAATTTCTTGTTTTCCATTTTGTGCTTTTTGCTCCTTGTCCTGTCACCAGGCACCACTGAAAAGAATCTGGCCTCACTCTTTTGACACCCGCCCTTTATAAGCATTATATATATATATTATATATATATAAATTATTTTTATATATGTTTTTATACATATATATAAATTATAAATATATATATTTATAAGCATTGATGAGATCCAATCTCAGTCTTCTCCAGGTTAAACAGACCCAGGTCTCTCAGTCTTTCCTTATGAGAGAGATGCAATTAAACAGAGCAGGCCACAAAGATCTACACAGCCAGAAACCATAGCACTCTCACAGACTCATAAAGAGAGAGATAGCACTTAAAGCCTCATTCTTGCCACTGGTACTGAGCCCCTTGAACGCACACACGCATGAGTGTGAATCACCTGTCAGCTGGGCTTAGACACACTGTCTGTCCAGTAACTTCCCCTGAACCCTCCTGTCTCTCTCACACACATGCACACAAACACACATCAGCAGCTCTCTCAGAAAACCCCTATCCTCACAGTCCCTCCAGAGCTAGGTCTGCACTTCTGGTCCCTTCAGGAGCCAAACCCTCCTGGTGCCTCACCCTCAGAAGCAACAACACCCCAGTGTAGGGCCGCTTGCCCCAATCCCTGTCTGGTTCAGCTGCACATTCACTGGTGATCACACACTGGCACACGCACCTGCACTGGCTCCAGTGGCTGCCACCATGAACACACAGACCCTGACAGCCACCACCCACCACTCCACACACACAAGACATGCCCCCTCACCTGGAAAACAGAAAAATGGAGGTAGAATCATAGAATCATTTGGATTGGAGGGGATCTTCAAGATCATCTTGTTCCTGCTGTGGGCAGGGACACCTACCACCAGACAAGGTTGCTCCAAGCCTCATCCAGCCTGGTCTTGAACACTTCCAAGGATGGGGCGTCCACAGCTTCTCTGGGCAACACGAGCCAGCAATGTGTGCTGGCAGCCTAGAAAGCCAACAGCATCCTGGGCTGCATCAAAAGAAGTGTGGCTAGCAGGGCAGAGGGAGGTGATTCTGCCCCTCTACTCCACTCTGGTGAGACCCCGCCTGGAGTACTGCATCCGGGTCTGGAGTCCTCCGCATAGGAAGGACGTGGACCTGTTGGAATGAGTCCAGAGGAGGGCCATGAACATGATCTGAGTGGTGGAGCACCTCTCCAATGAGGACAGTATCAACATAGCACACACCAACATACAGATTACAGTTTCAAATGGGACCTAAATTTGAACTCGTCTTGGAGAGCCGGGGGCTTCTCTACATTTTCTACATTGCTACTGTAGAAGTCATAGTAGTAGTCAATACATCTGCTTTTTCAGCTCACACTGTGTCACAGAAAAAAAGTCAGAGACTATTTGGGCAGATCTGAGCTAGTAGGTAGGTTGTTGAGTTCTTATCAGTAAATTTAGGTACGTAAAATATTTAATAAGTACAGGTGGATTTGGGGTCAATACTATTTACTACAATTAAAGTTAGTATGGGATGCAAAGATTATTTGTAAGCTTACAAATGTATCTTAAATGTTATATGCATGCAAAAATGTCACTTACAAACCCGTCGATGTCTGGTGTCAGGTAAGGGGTCTCCCAGTGTCAAGGAGTAACCCTGAGAGGCATCCCTACTCAAGGGGAGATCATCATCATGAAGCCAGCTGTTTTGGAGGGAGAGCTCAATGGGCTCTGATGTTTGCAGATATTTATAGTGCAAAGTGTAGTCAGATTTTCTGATGTGTTCATGCTGCTTATCAGCCCAGTCTCCAGCCACACCATTTCTTTTTGTTTTCGTGCTGTGTTCTCACTGATAGTCTCACACAATAGGATTAACTTTGGTTAGGCCTACTTACTGAGCAACTGCCTGGACCAAAGTTCTGTTAGTTCAAACAGTAGGAGTACATCTGTCACATACTGTTATAAGGTAATTGGAACTTTGTAGGATTGTTTCTGTTAGTGAGAGAAATTGATTGTAAATATTAGGTATATTACTTAATGTATTCTTACTTATAAATAGAAAAAGCCTCAGTTCCCAAGTAGAATAAAAACAAATATGCAGTTTCCTTGTTTGGAAATCCAACTACCACTCAGTCTGATTTGTGATCAAGAGATCTGCTTCTGAGATTTGTCCAAGGGGTTGTGATCATACTTTATATACTTCACAACTGTTTACTTTGCATAACCAACACACAGTTAAAGTAATAGTCTCTATATGCATATTAAGGGAAACTTTTCTCTTCCCAGCTCATATAGCTATACTCTGACCTATGATGTGCTTTTTGGCAAACTATTCTATGTAGCTATTTCAGCTGCACACAGGATTAGACCGTAACAAAGTTTTGGAAAATGTCACTCATGCTCATATTTTGAAAGTGTTTTCCTATAAACTGCTTGTAAGCATAGATAGATTCTCTGTGCAACCACAAGGCCATGCAATGCAATAACTTCAAGCCAAAAGCTTATTGTTTTATGAGAAAGTTTAAATCCCAATCTTTTCTATTTAATTTGTACATAATTTTAAAGGGTTTTTTTAGTTGGTTGTTGGGGTTTTTTTAATACAGAAATCCACTAGGCACCACACTATATTGCCTGTAAAAACCTGCTAATCTAACAGAGTCATTTTGGTTGAAGAAAATTAAGTTCTGTACTCTTTTTAAATTTCTACATGGTCATCACCAGCTACAGCTGGATAATCCAAGCAAGGTTTAATTCCTAAATGGCTGTTATTGGTAACAATAAATTGTGATATACAATGCAAAAGGCAGTGGAGATAGTGTTTAGAAGCATGAGTTTCATGGGCGCTTCTATTACATGATGCTGAGCAGCATCATTTAAACACCATCTCTTGTTGTCATTTAACCTTGGCTAGCTTCCAGGTTCCCATCAAGCCACTCTTTTACTCCCCCTCCTCAGCAGGATGAGGGAAGAAAGTAAGATGAAAAAGCTTGTGGTTCCAGGTAAAGACATGGAGATGGCTCACCAACTACCATCTTAGGCAAAACAGACAAAGCATGAACTGAAGTTTAGATTCAATATATAAAAATTATAAGTTTTTGTAATAATTGTACACTTCAAGGAGAAATGACCTTTTTCTCACATTAATAAACAGCTATCGCTGTTAGAAATGCTGGATTAACACCCTTTTTGTCAGCCATTCATATGCAGATGATTGTCAATAAGTTTTGCAGCTGTTCCTTGAAGGCAGAGAAATGCTAACATTTGTGAGTTCTTGTTTCTGTTGCACAGTCTTTTTGCTGCGCATGGGGAGGAACAATCCCCGCACCAGTATAGACTGGGGAGAAAGCGTCTAGAAGGCAGATTAGCAGAAAAGTATGGGGACGGGTCCTGATGACCAAGGAGTTGACCATTAGGCAAAAAAACATGTTTGTGGCAAATAAGGCCAACAGCTTCCTGGGCTGCATTAGGGAGAGTATTGCCAACAGGTCAAGGAGGTAATCCTTGCCCTCTGTTCAGCATTGGTAAAACATATCTGAGTGCTGTGTCCATGTCTGGCTTCCCCACTACAAGGGAGATGTGGACGCCCTGGAGCAAGTCCAGCAAAGGTCCATGAAGGCTATCAAGATTATATGAAAATTATATACTATTATAAAGGTCATATATAGATTATATAGTTCCTGGATGATCTCTAGCGGTGCCTTCCAGCTTTAGCAATTCTGTGATTCTGTGAATTTCTGTAGCTATCTAGACTCTTGTTTCCATATTTATCAGCTTTTCTTCATAGAATGTGTTCTCTTTTTCCCTCAGTTGTAGTGTACCAGCTCTTTTTCCCTCAGTTGTAGTGTACCAGCTCCTTTTGGCACTACCGTGCCAAGGCCAGCTCATCACTCTTTTGTATTCCAGCCATGTGCCTTTTTTTTTCTCCATTTTTTTTTTTTTTTCCTCATGTGTCTATAAGCCGGGCAAAAGCCTTTGGGAATTTCTTAGGAGAGCAATTCGCATGTCTGCATTCCTGCACCTGATGTGTCAGTTACTCCTGGCTGGCAAAATTAGAACTTGGGAGAGGAAAAGTTCACTTAATTGCTGGCTTACAGGGAAGAAAGCTTAATCGCCTAGCAGAAATAGTGCTCATGTATTGGATCTGGAAGTTGGTAAGGTGTGTTCACGGTAGACTTTTTTTTTTTATTTTTTTTTTAGGACTCAGCTGTGCAGCCATGACAAATTTCTGATGAGTATTTGCAAACAGAATATTCAGAGTCTTATAATTTACAAATGTCAACAGATTTTTCACAGAGGGGAGCTACCAAAAGACAACTTCCTCTCCATATGCCAAATTTCAAGTCTTAATCTAATGATATTTAAATTTATTAACTAAATGTTAACAATAATGTAGAGAAAGCAAGGTTGCTTCCCTTAATCCTGCTCTAAAAAATGGCAAGACTTTATTGACTAAATATATTTTTCTATAAGGTTGGTACCTGACAATGAATAGTTTAATTTTAATAACAAAAGTGTAGCACAATTCTAAGCGAGTGAAAACAGCTTTTAAACAAAGATTGGACTTTCTTCAACTGTGCTAGCAGGGTACACATATGAGACAAACAGAATTTGAAGAAAATACAGAAAATAATGAGGAGATTCAGACCTAAAACTTTTCAGGAAGATCTAGAAACACACTTCTAACTATGGCTGTGGCTAATGTGGTAAGAGCATGTAGCAATTTAAAAGTATCTAAAAATTAAGTTTATGACAAAATGCTTCTCTGAAGTAGATTTCAATTGGACAGCTCAGAAACCTTATGAGTAATGTTTTTCTGAACACTTCAGAACCAAAATTTTAATACATTACTCCTGAGACTGACTGAAGCCAACCCGCCAAGCAAACAGATTTCCTGTCTGTTCTGTTTTAGCAAGTTTGAGAACAAAAGCATTGAATAACATAACTTAATATGTCAACATGTCATAATTCAGATTTTGGCATTGCAATAGGTATACCTCAATCCTCCAGTATTCCTCAGTTTTCTTTGTGAGAAAATTTTTGTACAGAAAAAAATTATAAAAAATTACAGCAAGAACTCCATGTCTAGCCCACTTAGAGACTTAAATAACCTAATTTAAATGACATTAAATTTTTTTTTGATGAATAAGAATACTGTTGGGCAGTCCAAATACAATGTTCAAGTTGGCTGGTTCATTTGGATGAGCTCTCCATTATTAACACACTCTCGACAGAGACATCTGTACAACGACCTAAAATGGTTTTGCAACTAATATCAGTATGCTGCTGAGTCAAGTGCAATTGTCATGTCTATGAATTTAAACAAACTCAAAAAAGTACCACATGGGATATCATTTTGTTTCATACACTTATTATAGAGTGTTTTCTCTCATCTCCCTATTGTGTTATGTTTGTTTTATAGAAGACAAAGTAGGTTCTGATTGGAGTAAAGGGGGAAGCATACTCAATGTAAACATCATTTTCTTAATAACAGTCTTCTTTTATTTCCATAACATAAATATGATTCTATTACACTGTTACCTGTTTTCAACATTTTACAATAACTTGCTTTGTGATAAATCTGCAAAAATGCACACTTAAAATGGTCTTCTTTAATTTTGATAATGTCTTGAAGTAGCATGAAAAATATCAAAAAAAAACCACTATACTGTAATTCACAAAAATAAAATAAAGTTTAAAAAAAATGAACCCCAAAACTGTATGTTTTATAATCATACTCTGCCCATTAAATATGATACATCTTACTATTTCTAGTCTCTGCTTAATCATTGTGATGGAATTACAATTCTATTTTCACTAACTGTGATTTACTTAGTATACTCTGATTTGTGGCACCATGAATTTGTTTAGTTAATGGAATATTTTAATTTATGGTGCATGATAGAATGCAGTGTAAAATTACTTTGAGTATCTGTATTATATTATATTACTGCTGAGCACTAGTCAAACTATGAAATCATAAGAAAATTAGTTGTGTAAGCATTTTACTTTCAGGTATCTGTATCCTAGTACATTGAAGATCTTACAACACATATATCAAAATGAAGATTATGTTTTATGTTGTAAGTTAACACAGTCTTCTCCTTAGAGTTCTTTACAAGGATGATTCATCACTGGGATAAGTGCTGCACTGCAGACCTGAAGCTACTAATAAGCTTTCAATCCATACTCTCAGTTCTTCAGGTTTCCATGGTTAGTCAATGGAGTTATTCGTAGTAATTCATAATATTTAAATTTAGTATATATGTGTATCTTTACAGGACTAAAGTTCTTAGTACATTAGCTTTAAAAGTCTCATTCAGACAAACTGGATGATGCAACGGTGTTTAGAGAAAGTATGATGTGAAAAAAAATTTTGAAATAATGCCTGAAACGTAGCAGGTATACAACAGAGCAAATATGTTTGCAGGCTCTAAAGGTGAAGGATGATGACCACTTCTTCTGTTGGTCATTTTTAAACTATATTTATGTAGCATCACCCTAATGAAATCAGAGGCAAAGTGTCACCACAATAATACTAAAAACTTTAAAAAAATATTAAAACAGGAAGTCCTCTAAATTAAGCTCTTCTATAATACCTGAACTTCAAGGTCACTGCTGTTCCAATTACATCGACTGTGAAGAAAAGACCACACTATGAAAACTGTCAATGCCTGTATTTCTAAATTTCACATTGACAGATTCTTTTCTAGTTTTCAAAATATTTTATCAAATATTATATATATGTATATGTGTGTATGTGACTAATGTATATATATTATATATACTTGTATATATATTAAATATATAAAGCACATATATATTCACATGTTTTATGCGCTGGAAATCAATGCTACATAATATATATCATTTTAGTTTTTGTACTGAGATGCATTTTTTAATAATTTCCTCAAGTACAAAAAAAAATTAGCAAAATAAAAGTAATTCACATTATATACCAGAGGCTGTTGACTAAAGCATTCTAAACCAATCATGCTGCAATACACTTCTCCAATGATTTTCAAAGGAGCTTTCATTCCTAACTTAGAGTCTTGAGATTATCTTTAGCACACTTACCTGAAATAACTGTTGTGAACAGAATTTCTTAAGGTCTGATGTTGTGTCAGCATTGGCTTGGCGCTATGCCTCCATGGATTTGGATGAATCCAGCATAATGTGCCTGCCTCTCCTGCAATTAAATTCAAGTTTTGCCTTCTCTTGATGCATATTTTTAGTCTTCCATTCTGGTCATTTTTGTGTGATAAACAGGAGTAAACAGAATTACTGTCCTAAGACTTTGCAATAAAACAGCTGATTTTTTTTCTTTTACTACTGGTGGCCTGCTTAAGATAGCGGCCTTGCCAATTTGCACATGTAGATTAGTTAGCAGAAGCAGGCCTATACTGGTTGCATGGTAAACTTCCGTAGGTTATTTGCCCCTATTATTTAGAAAAGGATTTGTACATTTTCATGGAATTATGGAATCATGGGATGGTCTGGGTTGGAAGGGACCTTTCAGATCATTGAGTCCCACCATCAACCTAACACTGACAAAATCACCACTAACCCATGTCCCATACGATGGTCCTCACTCCCTGAGAAGTGACACCACAAACCCTATGGCAAAATTTTGGCAGTATCGGTGTCCAGCCCTAAATTCTGACATTATCAAGATCACAGGAAAGGAGAACAAGCAGATTATCCACCCTCTTTCAAGAATTAAGGAGCTCCTGTGAGCGACTGCACCTTTTCCCCAGAGGGGAACATCTAAGCAGTCCACAAAGATGCTGAGCTAGGGAGCCCTCAGCCTTTTGACCTGTGGATATTGCTCCATTTTTAGGTCTTGAAGCAGAAAAAAAAGGTGGGGGGGGAATATTTTTTTTTTTTTCTCTGTTTTTTTTTTCTGTATCTGTTTATGGCAGCCCTCAGCTAAAGATCTTCTGTGGTACCATGAAACTTCACAAGCCCATCACACATTGACAGATTTCTCATCCCATTTTTCTGGGAGTGCCCACGGCCAAGGTAGCCACAGGCTACAAATATTCGGGCAGTTGAGGAATTTATCAAAATCCAATGGAATTCTCACAGCCAAGCTCACGGCAAATAAATAGAGCATCAGCAAAATGTAACGGGGAAGATTTATGCTAAAAAAAAAAAAATCTTGTTTGAGTTTTGCAAGTTACGCAGTTCACACGTAAGGTGAAATTTGAAAAGCGATGCCTGCTTATTAATTAATTAAGAATGATACTGAAATCACCCCCAAAAAAAGGCTGGGAATGTCTCCAAGGCTCCTTAGGGCAACGACACCCAAATTTAGTAGCTCAGGGGAGGTGAAGGAAAATTTTTTTAAAAAAATACAACCCCAAAACCTCAGTGTTTATACGGAATAATTGAGGTTTTTTTAGCTGGCCATAGGGGCAGCTCCTGTTCCCAGCTGTCCTACTGCAAAGCCAGGGGAAAGAGATATTTCATACATGATACAGAGAGAGATCAGAAATTGCAGAAATGAGAATGCCTTCACAAGGTAACAACTTAATTATTATGGAATCGTGTAACTTGTCAGAAAAAAACCTCAAACGTTTCTTACTGTTGGTAGACCATCGATCTACTACTTCTGGTGGTTAATGTGGGAGTCATGTTTGTGAAAAAGACACTCAAACCAAGTCCCAGATGGTACTTATTAAGGAAAGGCTGAATTCAGATTCAGGATAGGAAATTAATAGAGGCAATATATTGTAGTCATTATATCTTCACATTTTTTTAACTCATGTTGATTGATTGGCCAACAAAAGCTTATCAAGTTGTCCTTAGTTTAATTCTTAGAATTTTGAAACAGGATATGAAACTTTAGTTTTATTTGCTGGTAAATGTTCTGCAACTGTAATTTACATTAACCGTTTTTGGGGTGACGAATAAACCAGTACAGGCTAGAGTTCTTAGTCTTTCCACACTTAGTCAGCAGAGATGACAGGAACAGAAATTAGCCAGTTGTATTTTATTGTGAAAATAAATAGGATCAAAGAAATAGAGATGCCAAAAAAAGCTTCTTTGCTTCCTTACTGTGACTATAACTACATTGTGTAAGTCGTTGAAGTAATTTATACCTGAAGATAAAAGGTTGTTATCTGTGAAAAGTGTTTTCTGTGTTTTTCTTTGTTTGTGTATATAAATATTCATTTATCTACTTTTCCTCTTTCTCTTTTGTGTTCATCCTACTTCGGCATCTCTTTGGAAAGTCAGAGTATCAATCGGTCTTGTCCGTTCATTAAGATATATTGTACTTCTCTATTTTTCTTTAGATTTTTACCCAGCCTATGATGAGGATTTCCAGAGTTAGAATTTTCCTAGTTCTTTGTCTAAAGCAGCATAACAGGCCCTCTTCCCTTTAGAATACCTAACCTCATCTCAAAAGCAACATTTCTAAGAAAGTCCAGATAGTAAAGTAAATTTAGCATCTATTTAAGCCAGCAGATTTTGGATCTGCTTCTGTGTAGAAGTTGATAGTCACAGTTATAGTCTACTTGCCTCACCTAGCCAACTTTACTCAAATTCTTGCCAGAACATGGTGGCAGTCAAATCGCATTTCAGCTTTCGTATTCTTTCTCTTTTCCCAGAAATAAGATTATCTTCTCTAATGATGGGGTAGCCTGCTGAATTTTTTCTGAAGGGTTCCAGTTGAGATTACAACCATTTCCCCACTGGCAGCAGTTTTTACAGATTAATAGATGGTTATGACTACACAGTTTAAGCAGTTTGTAATAGTTAAAACACCTGAAGATTAACACAAATTATATGTAGCGTATTAGGATATCATAGTTGTTACATCAAGTTGTCAGTGGCTAGCAGCAGCTTCATTGCAGACTAAAAGGCAACTTCGATTTTATCATTCTAGTCAATGTCTTATAAATGATATATAGAGAAGTTGAGAAAAAAATCTGTTAAAACTTCCAAAGAAATAATAAATACTAAGCAGTGAACAGATCTTCAGTTTCAGATGGTGATTCTGCAGAGGTAGTTGTAAGTTCTCATATGCAGCAGTAGACACTAGAGATGTGAATGGTTATGAATAATAGATTTCAGAAAGTGCCTTGATGCATGAGTTCAAAATGTCACTTGAATAACAATTCTTTACCTTAGTAGCACAGAACTGAACATACCGGAACAGTGGCGAGATTAAATCATCAGCCATTGTATAGCAATGAAAATATTCCTACCTGTTACTGGGCAATTTTTGGCTACTGAAACCACCAAGGCATTCCTATCCTGTTACCTTTCCCCCTGCTACTTACTAGCATCACTCTGTTCTACACCGTGTAAAACAATAGTGGCCTGATGCCACTGCAATGTGAAATACAGATAATGAAAAATACTACAACATCAGTAGAGAGCATATGATAAAAATCTGTACACAGTCTGTTTTGAAAATTATTTTGAGCAGACAATAGTTAAGATCTGATGTACATCTTCTTGAGTTTTATAGAAAAGATCAGGTTCCAATTGCGATGATAAAATCATGTAAATAATAACTTTTTCATGGACTGAGTACCCCAGGCCAGTCAATGGTACTTTGCATGCAACTAGAGAAAATAAGATTGCCATACTAAAATTATGTATAAAAGCAGAAAACTAAGCTAGTTAAATGTGAATCAATTTCAACTATCTTAATGCAATTGATGTCACATTCTTTTGTCTAGTCATTGTTAGACAAGG